>NC_141810.1:0-300000 GCF_057944985.1 Cucurbita pepo subsp. pepo
TGGGACAGGGTCGTTAACTCGATCTGAAAAGTTGTTTTCTCGTTTTAGTATCATACCATATCCACTAAAGATTGTCCTAAGCTTAAAATATGGAAGAAAAAAAACATTTACTCGTGTCGAAAAGACTTCACAACCTCAACCCTTACGAAAAGACCCTCGTGGAGGCACCCGAATGACTATGTGAAAAACCTTTGTTTCTTTCGATGTTTTTCGACGAATCTGTGAGGAAACGCTCAAGTTTAAGAGTCTTACACATATAAATGGTGAAAATACGAATTTTTTTCACTTTCGCTTCCGGGCCATTTTTCACCCAAAATCCATAGGTGTTAACATAGGAACTTTTTGGCCCATTGGGACAGGGTCGTTAACTCGATCTGAAAAGTTGTTTTCTCGTTTTAGTATCATACCATATCCACTAAAGATTGTCCTAAGCTTAAAATATGGAAGAAAAAAAACATTTACTCGTGTCGAAAAGACTTCACAACCTCAACCCTTACGAAAAGACCCTCGTGGAGGCACCCGAATGACTATGTGAAAAACCTTTGTTTCTTTCGATGTTTTTCGACGAATCTGTGAGGAAACGCTCAAGTTTAAGAGTCTTACACATATAAATGGTGAAAATACGAATTTTTTTCACTTTCGCTTCCGGGCCATTTTTCACCCAAAATCCATAGGTGTTAACATAGGAACTTTTTGGCCCATTGGGACAGGGTCGTTAACTCGATCTGAAAAGTTGTTTTCTCGTTTTAGTATCATACCATATCCACTAAAGATTGTCCTAAGCTTAAAATATGGAAGAAAAAAAACATTTACTCGTGTCGAAAAGACTTCACAACCTCAACCCTTACGAAAAGACCCTCGTGGAGGCACCCGAATGACTATGTGAAAAACCTTTGTTTCTTTCGATGTTTTTCGACGAATCTGTGAGGAAACGCTCAAGTTTAAGAGTCTTACACATATAAATGGTGAAAATACGAATTTTTTTCACTTTCGCTTCCGGGCCATTTTTCACCCAAAATCCATAGGTGTTAACATAGGAACTTTTTGGCCCATTGGGACAGGGTCGTTAACTCGATCTGAAAAGTTGTTTTCTCGTTTTAGTATCATACCATATCCACTAAAGATTGTCCTAAGCTTAAAATATGGAAGAAAAAAAACATTTACTCGTGTCGAAAAGACTTCACAACCTCAACCCTTACGAAAAGACCCTCGTGGAGGCACCCGAATGACTATGTGAAAAACCTTTGTTTCTTTCGATGTTTTTCGACGAATCTGTGAGGAAACGCTCAAGTTTAAGAGTCTTACACATATAAATGGTGAAAATACGAATTTTTTTCACTTTCGCTTCCGGGCCATTTTTCACCCAAAATCCATAGGTGTTAACATAGGAACTTTTTGGCCCATTGGGACAGGGTCGTTAACTCGATCTGAAAAGTTGTTTTCTCGTTTTAGTATCATACCATATCCACTAAAGATTGTCCTAAGCTTAAAATATGGAAGAAAAAAAACATTTACTCGTGTCGAAAAGACTTCACAACCTCAACCCTTACGAAAAGACCCTCGTGGAGGCACCCGAATGACTATGTGAAAAACCTTTGTTTCTTTCGATGTTTTTCGACGAATCTGTGAGGAAACGCTCAAGTTTAAGAGTCTTACACATATAAATGGTGAAAATACGAATTTTTTTCACTTTCGCTTCCGGGCCATTTTTCACCCAAAATCCATAGGTGTTAACATAGGAACTTTTTGGCCCATTGGGACAGGGTCGTTAACTCGATCTGAAAAGTTGTTTTCTCGTTTTAGTATCATACCATATCCACTAAAGATTGTCCTAAGCTTAAAATATGGAAGAAAAAAAACATTTACTCGTGTCGAAAAGACTTCACAACCTCAACCCTTACGAAAAGACCCTCGTGGAGGCACCCGAATGACTATGTGAAAAACCTTTGTTTCTTTCGATGTTTTTCGACGAATCTGTGAGGAAACGCTCAAGTTTAAGAGTCTTACACATATAAATGGTGAAAATACGAATTTTTTTCACTTTCGCTTCCGGGCCATTTTTCACCCAAAATCCATAGGTGTTAACATAGGAACTTTTTGGCCCATTGGGACAGGGTCGTTAACTCGATCTGAAAAGTTGTTTTCTCGTTTTAGTATCATACCATATCCACTAAAGATTGTCCTAAGCTTAAAATATGGAAGAAAAAAAACATTTACTCGTGTCGAAAAGACTTCACAACCTCAACCCTTACGAAAAGACCCTCGTGGAGGCACCCGAATGACTATGTGAAAAACCTTTGTTTCTTTCGATGTTTTTCGACGAATCTGTGAGGAAACGCTCAAGTTTAAGAGTCTTACACATATAAATGGTGAAAATACGAATTTTTTTCACTTTCGCTTCCGGGCCATTTTTCACCCAAAATCCATAGGTGTTAACATAGGAACTTTTTGGCCCATTGGGACAGGGTCGTTAACTCGATCTGAAAAGTTGTTTTCTCGTTTTAGTATCATACCATATCCACTAAAGATTGTCCTAAGCTTAAAATATGGAAGAAAAAAAACATTTACTCGTGTCGAAAAGACTTCACAACCTCAACCCTTACGAAAAGACCCTCGTGGAGGCACCCGAATGACTATGTGAAAAACCTTTGTTTCTTTCGATGTTTTTCGACGAATCTGTGAGGAAACGCTCAAGTTTAAGAGTCTTACACATATAAATGGTGAAAATACGAATTTTTTTCACTTTCGCTTCCGGGCCATTTTTCACCCAAAATCCATAGGTGTTAACATAGGAACTTTTTGGCCCATTGGGACAGGGTCGTTAACTCGATCTGAAAAGTTGTTTTCTCGTTTTAGTATCATACCATATCCACTAAAGATTGTCCTAAGCTTAAAATATGGAAGAAAAAAAACATTTACAAGTGTCGAAAAGACTTCACAACCTCAACCCTTACGAAAAGACCCTCGTGGAGGCACCCGAATGACTATGTGAAAAACCTTTGTTTCTTTCGATGTTTTTCGACGAATCTGTGAGGAAACGCTCAAGTTTAAGAGTCTTACACATATAAATGGTGAAAATACGAATTTTTTTCACTTTCGCTTCCGGGCCATTTTTCACCCAAAATCCATAGGTGTTAACATAGGAACTTTTTGGCCCATTGGGACAGGGTCGTTAACTCGATCTGAAAAGTTGTTTTCTCGTTTTAGTATCATACCATATCCACTAAAGATTGTCCTAAGCTTAAAATATGGAAGAAAAAAAACATTTACTCGTGTCGAAAAGACTTCACAACCTCAACCCTTACGAAAAGACCCTCGTGGAGGCACCCGAATGACTATGTGAAAAACCTTTGTTTCTTTCGATGTTTTTCGACGAATCTGTGAGGAAACGCTCAAGTTTAAGAGTCTTACACATATAAATGGTGAAAATACGAATTTTTTTCACTTTCGCTTCCGGGCCATTTTTCACCCAAAATCCATAGGTGTTAACATAGGAACTTTTTGGCCCATTGGGACAGGGTCGTTAACTCGATCTGAAAAGTTGTTTTCTCGTTTTAGTATCATACCATATCCACTAAAGATTGTCCTAAGCTTAAAATATGGAAGAAAAAAAACATTTACTCGTGTCGAAAAGACTTCACAACCTCAACCCTTACGAAAAGACCCTCGTGGAGGCACCCGAATGACTATGTGAAAAACCTTTGTTTCTTTCGATGTTTTTCGACGAATCTGTGAGGAAACGCTCAAGTTTAAGAGTCTTACACATATAAATGGTGAAAATACGAATTTTTTTCACTTTCGCTTCCGGGCCATTTTTCACCCAAAATCCATAGGTGTTAACATAGGAACTTTTTGGCCCATTGGGACAGGGTCGTTAACTCGATCTGAAAAGTTGTTTTCTCGTTTTAGTATCATACCATATCCACTAAAGATTGTCCTAAGCTTAAAATATGGAAGAAAAAAAACATTTACTCGTGTCGAAAAGACTTCACAACCTCAACCCTTACGAAAAGACCCTCGTGGAGGCACCCGAATGACTATGTGAAAAACCTTTGTTTCTTTCGATGTTTTTCGACGAATCTGTGAGGAAACGCTCAAGTTTAAGAGTCTTACACATATAAATGGTGAAAATACGAATTTTTTTCACTTTCGCTTCCGGGCCATTTTTCACCCAAAAAACATAGGTGTTAACATAGGAACTTTTTGGCCCATTGGGACAGGGTCGTTAACTCGATCTGAAAAGTTGTTTTCTCGTTTTAGTATCATACCATATCCACTAAAGATTGTCCTAAGCTTAAAATATGGAAGAAAAAAAACATTTACTCGTGTCGAAAAGACTTCACAACCTCAACCCTTACGAAAAGACCCTCGTGGAGGCACCCGAATGACTATGTGAAAAACCTTTGTTTCTTTCGATGTTTTTCGACGAATCTGTGAGGAAACGCTCAAGTTTAAGAGTCTTACACATATAAATGGTGAAAATACGAATTTTTTTCACTTTCGCTTCCGGGCCATTTTTCACCCAAAATCCATAGGTGTGTTAACATAGGAACTTTTTGGCCCATTGGGACAGGGTCGTTAACTCGATCTGAAAAGTTTTTTTCTCGTTTTAGTATCATACCATATCCACTAAAGATTGTCCTAAGCTTAAAATATGGAAGAAAAAAAACATTTACTCGTGTCGAAAAGACTTCACAACCTCAACCCTTACGAAAAGACCCTCGTGGAGGCACCCGAATGACTATGTGAAAAACCTTTGTTTCTTTCGATGTTTTTCGACGAATCTGTGAGGAAACGCTCAAGTTTAAGAGTCTTACACATATAAATGGTGAAAATACGAATTTTTTTCACTTTCGCTTCCGGGCCATTTTTCACCCAAAATCCATAGGTGTTAACATAGGAACTTTTTGGCCCATTGGGACAGGGTCGTTAACTCGATCTGAAAAGTTGTTTTCTCGTTTTAGTATCATACCATATCCACTAAAGATTGTCCTAAGCTTAAAATATGGAAGAAAAAAAACATTTACAAGTGTCGAAAAGACTTCACAACCTCAACCCTTACGAAAAGACCCTCGTGGAGGCACCCGAATGACTATGTGAAAAACCTTTGTTTCTTTCGATGTTTTTCGACGAATCTGTGAGGAAACGCTCAAGTTTAAGAGTCTTACACATATAAATGGTGAAAATACGAATTTTTTTCACTTTCGCTTCCGGGCCATTTTTCACCCAAAATCCATAGGTGTTAACATAGGAACTTTTTGGCCCATTGGGACAGGGTCGTTAACTCGATCTGAAAAGTTGTTTTCTCGTTTTAGTATCATACCATATCCACTAAAGATTGTCCTAAGCTTAAAATATGGAAGAAAAAAAACATTTACAAGTGTCGAAAAGACTTCACAACCTCAACCCTTACGAAAAGACCCTCGTGGAGGCACCCGAATGACTATGTGAAAAACCTTTGTTTCTTTCGATGTTTTTCGACGAATCTGTGAGGAAACGCTCAAGTTTAAGAGTCTTACACATATAAATGGTGAAAATACGAATTTTTTTCACTTTCGCTTCCGGGCCATTTTTCACCCAAAATCCATAGGTGTTAACATAGGAACTTTTTGGCCCATTGGGACAGGGTCGTTAACTCGATCTGAAAAGTTGTTTTCTCGTTTTAGTATCATACCATATCCACTAAAGATTGTCCTAAGCTTAAAATATGGAAGAAAAAAAACATTTACTCGTGTCGAAAAGACTTCACAACCTCAACCCTTACGAAAAGACCCTCGTGGAGGCACCCGAATGACTATGTGAAAAACCTTTGTTTCTTTCGATGTTTTTCGACGAATCTGTGAGGAAACGCTCAAGTTTAAGAGTCTTACACATATAAATGGTGAAAATACGAATTTTTTTCACTTTCGCTTCCGGGCCATTTTTCACCCAAAATCCATAGGTGTTAACATAGGAACTTTTTGGCCCATTGGGACAGGGTCGTTAACTCGATCTGAAAAGTTGTTTTCTCGTTTTAGTATCATACCATATCCACTAAAGATTGTCCTAAGCTTAAAATATGGAAGAAAAAAAACATTTACTCGTGTCGAAAAGACTTCACAACCTCAACCCTTACGAAAAGACCCTCGTGGAGGCACCCGAATGACTATGTGAAAAACCTTTGTTTCTTTCGATGTTTTTCGACGAATCTGTGAGGAAACGCTCAAGTTTAAGAGTCTTACACATATAAATGGTGAAAATACGAATTTTTTTCACTTTCGCTTCCGGGCCATTTTTCACCCAAAATCCATAGGTGTTAACATAGGAACTTTTTGGCCCATTGGGACAGGGTCGTTAACTCGATCTGAAAAGTTGTTTTCTCGTTTTAGTATCATACCATATCCACTAAAGATTGTCCTAAGCTTAAAATATGGAAGAAAAAAAACATTTACTCGTGTCGAAAAGACTTCACAACCTCAACCCTTACGAAAAGACCCTCGTGGAGGCACCCGAATGACTATGTGAAAAACCTTTGTTTCTTTCGATGTTTTTCGACGAATCTGTGAGGAAACGCTCAAGTTTAAGAGTCTTACACATATAAATGGTGAAAATACGAATTTTTTTCACTTTCGCTTCCGGGCCATTTTTCACCCAAAATCCATAGGTGTGTTAACATAGGAACTTTTTGGCCCATTGGGACAGGGTCGTTAACTCGATCTGAAAAGTTTTTTTCTCGTTTTAGTATCATACCATATCCACTAAAGATTGTCCTAAGCTTAAAATATGGAAGAAAAAAAACATTTACTCGTGTCGAAAAGACTTCACAACCTCAACCCTTACGAAAAGACCCTCGTGGAGGCACCCGAATGACTATGTGAAAAACCTTTGTTTCTTTCGATGTTTTTCGACGAATCTGTGAGGAAACGCTCAAGTTTAAGAGTCTTACACATATAAATGGTGAAAATACGAATTTTTTTCACTTTCGCTTCCGGGCCATTTTTCACCCAAAATCCATAGGTGTTAACATAGGAACTTTTTGGCCCATTGGGACAGGGTCGTTAACTCGATCTGAAAAGTTGTTTTCTCGTTTTAGTATCATACCATATCCACTAAAGATTGTCCTAAGCTTAAAATATGGAAGAAAAAAAACATTTACAAGTGTCGAAAAGACTTCACAACCTCAACCCTTACGAAAAGACCCTCGTGGAGGCACCCGAATGACTATGTGAAAAACCTTTGTTTCTTTCGATGTTTTTCGACGAATCTGTGAGGAAACGCTCAAGTTTAAGAGTCTTACACATATAAATGGTGAAAATACGAATTTTTTTCACTTTCGCTTCCGGGCCATTTTTCACCCAAAATCCATAGGTGTTAACATAGGAACTTTTTGGCCCATTGGGACAGGGTCGTTAACTCGATCTGAAAAGTTGTTTTCTCGTTTTAGTATCATACCATATCCACTAAAGATTGTCCTAAGCTTAAAATATGGAAGAAAAAAAACATTTACTCGTGTCGAAAAGACTTCACAACCTCAACCCTTACGAAAAGACCCTCGTGGAGGCACCCGAATGACTATGTGAAAAACCTTTGTTTCTTTCGATGTTTTTCGACGAATCTGTGAGGAAACGCTCAAGTTTAAGAGTCTTACACATATAAATGGTGAAAATACGAATTTTTTTCACTTTCGCTTCCGGGCCATTTTTCACCCAAAATCCATAGGTGTGTTAACATAGGAACTTTTTGGCCCATTGGGACAGGGTCGTTAACTCGATCTGAAAAGTTGTTTTCTCGTTTTAGTATCATACCATATCCACTAAAGATTGTCCTAAGCTTAAAATATGGAAGAAAAAAAACATTTACTCGTGTCGAAAAGACTTCACAACCTCAACCCTTACGAAAAGACCCTCGTGGAGGCACCCGAATGACTATGTGAAAAACCTTTGTTTCTTTCGATGTTTTTCGACGAATCTGTGAGGAAACGCTCAAGTTTAAGAGTCTTACACATATAAATGGTGAAAATACGAATTTTTTTCACTTTCGCTTCCGGGCCATTTTTCACCCAAAATCCATAGGTGTGTTAACATAGGAACTTTTTGGCCCATTGGGACAGGGTCGTTAACTCGATCTGAAAAGTTTTTTTCTCGTTTTAGTATCATACCATATCCACTAAAGATTGTCCTAAGCTTAAAATATGGAAGAAAAAAAACATTTACTCGTGTCGAAAAGACTTCACAACCTCAACCCTTACGAAAAGACCCTCGTGGAGGCACCCGAATGACTATGTGAAAAACCTTTGTTTCTTTCGATGTTTTTCGACGAATCTGTGAGGAAACGCTCAAGTTTAAGAGTCTTACACATATAAATGGTGAAAATACGAATTTTTTTCACTTTCGCTTCCGGGCCATTTTTCACCCAAAATCCATAGGTGTTAACATAGGAACTTTTTGGCCCATTGGGACAGGGTCGTTAACTCGATCTGAAAAGTTGTTTTCTCGTTTTAGTATCATACCATATCCACTAAAGATTGTCCTAAGCTTAAAATATGGAAGAAAAAAAACATTTACAAGTGTCGAAAAGACTTCACAACCTCAACCCTTACGAAAAGACCCTCGTGGAGGCACCCGAATGACTATGTGAAAAACCTTTGTTTCTTTCGATGTTTTTCGACGAATCTGTGAGGAAACGCTCAAGTTTAAGAGTCTTACACATATAAATGGTGAAAATACGAATTTTTTTCACTTTCGCTTCCGGGCCATTTTTCACCCAAAATCCATAGGTGTTAACATAGGAACTTTTTGGCCCATTGGGACAGGGTCGTTAACTCGATCTGAAAAGTTGTTTTCTCGTTTTAGTATCATACCATATCCACTAAAGATTGTCCTAAGCTTAAAATATGGAAGAAAAAAAACATTTACAAGTGTCGAAAAGACTTCACAACCTCAACCCTTACGAAAAGACCCTCGTGGAGGCACCCGAATGACTATGTGAAAAACCTTTGTTTCTTTCGATGTTTTTCGACGAATCTGTGAGGAAACGCTCAAGTTTAAGAGTCTTACACATATAAATGGTGAAAATACGAATTTTTTTCACTTTCGCTTCCGGGCCATTTTTCACCCAAAATCCATAGGTGTGTTAACATAGGAACTTTTTGGCCCATTGGGACAGGGTCGTTAACTCGATCTGAAAAGTTGTTTTCTCGTTTTAGTATCATACCATATCCACTAAAGATTGTCCTAAGCTTAAAATATGGAAGAAAAAAAACATTTACTCGTGTCGAAAAGACTTCACAACCTCAACCCTTACGAAAAGACCCTCGTGGAGGCACCCGAATGACTATGTGAAAAACCTTTGTTTCTTTCGATGTTTTTCGACGAATCTGTGAGGAAACGCTCAAGTTTAAGAGTCTTACACATATAAATGGTGAAAATACGAATTTTTTTCACTTTCGCTTCCGGGCCATTTTTCACCCAAAATCCATAGGTGTTAACATAGGAACTTTTTGGCCCATTGGGACAGGGTCGTTAACTCGATCTGAAAAGTTGTTTTCTCGTTTTAGTATCATACCATATCCACTAAAGATTGTCCTAAGCTTAAAATATGGAAGAAAAAAAACATTTACAAGTGTCGAAAAGACTTCACAACCTCAACCCTTACGAAAAGACCCTCGTGGAGGCACCCGAATGACTATGTGAAAAACCTTTGTTTCTTTCGATGTTTTTCGACGAATCTGTGAGGAAACGCTCAAGTTTAAGAGTCTTACACATATAAATGGTGAAAATACGAATTTTTTTCACTTTCGCTTCCGGGCCATTTTTCACCCAAAATCCATAGGTGTTAACATAGGAACTTTTTGGCCCATTGGGACAGGGTCGTTAACTCGATCTGAAAAGTTGTTTTCTCGTTTTAGTATCATACCATATCCACTAAAGATTGTCCTAAGCTTAAAATATGGAAGAAAAAAAACATTTACTCGTGTCGAAAAGACTTCACAACCTCAACCCTTACGAAAAGACCCTCGTGGAGGCACCCGAATGACTATGTGAAAAACCTTTGTTTCTTTCGATGTTTTTCGACGAATCTGTGAGGAAACGCTCAAGTTTAAGAGTCTTACACATATAAATGGTGAAAATACGAATTTTTTTCACTTTCGCTTCCGGGCCATTTTTCACCCAAAATCCATAGGTGTTAACATAGGAACTTTTTGGCCCATTGGGACAGGGTCGTTAACTCGATCTGAAAAGTTGTTTTCTCGTTTTAGTATCATACCATATCCACTAAAGATTGTCCTAAGCTTAAAATATGGAAGAAAAAAAACATTTACTCGTGTCGAAAAGACTTCACAACCTCAACCCTTACGAAAAGACCCTCGTGGAGGCACCCGAATGACTATGTGAAAAACCTTTGTTTCTTTCGATGTTTTTCGACGAATCTGTGAGGAAACGCTCAAGTTTAAGAGTCTTACACATATAAATGGTGAAAATACGAATTTTTTTCACTTTCGCTTCCGGGCCATTTTTCACCCAAAATCCATAGGTGTTAACATAGGAACTTTTTGGCCCATTGGGACAGGGTCGTTAACTCGATCTGAAAAGTTGTTTTCTCGTTTTAGTATCATACCATATCCACTAAAGATTGTCCTAAGCTTAAAATATGGAAGAAAAAAAACATTTACAAGTGTCGAAAAGACTTCACAACCTCAACCCTTACGAAAAGACCCTCGTGGAGGCACCCGAATGACTATGTGAAAAACCTTTGTTTCTTTCGATGTTTTTCGACGAATCTGTGAGGAAACGCTCAAGTTTAAGAGTCTTACACATATAAATGGTGAAAATACGAATTTTTTTCACTTTCGCTTCCGGGCCATTTTTCACCCAAAATCCATAGGTGTTAACATAGGAACTTTTTGGCCCATTGGGACAGGGTCGTTAACTCGATCTGAAAAGTTGTTTTCTCGTTTTAGTATCATACCATATCCACTAAAGATTGTCCTAAGCTTAAAATATGGAAGAAAAAAAACATTTACAAGTGTCGAAAAGACTTCACAACCTCAACCCTTACGAAAAGACCCTCGTGGAGGCACCCGAATGACTATGTGAAAAACCTTTGTTTCTTTCGATGTTTTTCGACGAATCTGTGAGGAAACGCTCAAGTTTAAGAGTCTTACACATATAAATGGTGAAAATACGAATTTTTTTCACTTTCGCTTCCGGGCCATTTTTCACCCAAAATCCATAGGTGTTAACATAGGAACTTTTTGGCCCATTGGGACAGGGTCGTTAACTCGATCTGAAAAGTTGTTTTCTCGTTTTAGTATCATACCATATCCACTAAAGATTGTCCTAAGCTTAAAATATGGAAGAAAAAAAACATTTACAAGTGTCGAAAAGACTTCACAACCTCAACCCTTACGAAAAGACCCTCGTGGAGGCACCCGAATGACTATGTGAAAAACCTTTGTTTCTTTCGATGTTTTTCGACGAATCTGTGAGGAAACGCTCAAGTTTAAGAGTCTTACACATATAAATGGTGAAAATACGAATTTTTTTCACTTTCGCTTCCGGGCCATTTTTCACCCAAAATCCATAGGTGTTAACATAGGAACTTTTTGGCCCATTGGGACAGGGTCGTTAACTCGATCTGAAAAGTTGTTTTCTCGTTTTAGTATCATACCATATCCACTAAAGATTGTCCTAAGCTTAAAATATGGAAGAAAAAAAACATTTACTCGTGTCGAAAAGACTTCACAACCTCAACCCTTACGAAAAGACCCTCGTGGAGGCACCCGAATGACTATGTGAAAAACCTTTGTTTCTTTCGATGTTTTTCGACGAATCTGTGAGGAAACGCTCAAGTTTAAGAGTCTTACACATATAAATGGTGAAAATACGAATTTTTTTCACTTTCGCTTCCGGGCCATTTTTCACCCAAAATCCATAGGTGTTAACATAGGAACTTTTTGGCCCATTGGGACAGGGTCGTTAACTCGATCTGAAAAGTTGTTTTCTCGTTTTAGTATCATACCATATCCACTAAAGATTGTCCTAAGCTTAAAATATGGAAGAAAAAAAACATTTACTCGTGTCGAAAAGACTTCACAACCTCAACCCTTACGAAAAGACCCTCGTGGAGGCACCCGAATGACTATGTGAAAAACCTTTGTTTCTTTCGATGTTTTTCGACGAATCTGTGAGGAAACGCTCAAGTTTAAGAGTCTTACACATATAAATGGTGAAAATACGAATTTTTTTCACTTTCGCTTCCGGGCCATTTTTCACCCAAAATCCATAGGTGTTAACATAGGAACTTTTTGGCCCATTGGGACAGGGTCGTTAACTCGATCTGAAAAGTTGTTTTCTCGTTTTAGTATCATACCATATCCACTAAAGATTGTCCTAAGCTTAAAATATGGAAGAAAAAAAACATTTACTCGTGTCGAAAAGACTTCACAACCTCAACCCTTACGAAAAGACCCTCGTGGAGGCACCCGAATGACTATGTGAAAAACCTTTGTTTCTTTCGATGTTTTTCGACGAATCTGTGAGGAAACGCTCAAGTTTAAGAGTCTTACACATATAAATGGTGAAAATACGAATTTTTTTCACTTTCGCTTCCGGGCCATTTTTCACCCAAAATCCATAGGTGTTAACATAGGAACTTTTTGGCCCATTGGGACAGGGTCGTTAACTCGATCTGAAAAGTTGTTTTCTCGTTTTAGTATCATACCATATCCACTAAAGATTGTCCTAAGCTTAAAATATGGAAGAAAAAAAACATTTACAAGTGTCGAAAAGACTTCACAACCTCAACCCTTACGAAAAGACCCTCGTGGAGGCACCCGAATGACTATGTGAAAAACCTTTGTTTCTTTCGATGTTTTTCGACGAATCTGTGAGGAAACGCTCAAGTTTAAGAGTCTTACACATATAAATGGTGAAAATACGAATTTTTTTCACTTTCGCTTCCGGGCCATTTTTCACCCAAAATCCATAGGTGTTAACATAGGAACTTTTTGGCCCATTGGGACAGGGTCGTTAACTCGATCTGAAAAGTTGTTTTCTCGTTTTAGTATCATACCATATCCACTAAAGATTGTCCTAAGCTTAAAATATGGAAGAAAAAAAACATTTACTCGTGTCGAAAAGACTTCACAACCTCAACCCTTACGAAAAGACCCTCGTGGAGGCACCCGAATGACTATGTGAAAAACCTTTGTTTCTTTCGATGTTTTTCGACGAATCTGTGAGGAAACGCTCAAGTTTAAGAGTCTTACACATATAAATGGTGAAAATACGAATTTTTTTCACTTTCGCTTCCGGGCCATTTTTCACCCAAAATCCATAGGTGTTAACATAGGAACTTTTTGGCCCATTGGGACAGGGTCGTTAACTCGATCTGAAAAGTTGTTTTCTCGTTTTAGTATCATACCATATCCACTAAAGATTGTCCTAAGCTTAAAATATGGAAGAAAAAAAACATTTACTCGTGTCGAAAAGACTTCACAACCTCAACCCTTACGAAAAGACCCTCGTGGAGGCACCCGAATGACTATGTGAAAAACCTTTGTTTCTTTCGATGTTTTTCGACGAATCTGTGAGGAAACGCTCAAGTTTAAGAGTCTTACACATATAAATGGTGAAAATACGAATTTTTTTCACTTTCGCTTCCGGGCCATTTTTCACCCAAAATCCATAGGTGTTAACATAGGAACTTTTTGGCCCATTGGGACAGGGTCGTTAACTCGATCTGAAAAGTTGTTTTCTCGTTTTAGTATCATACCATATCCACTAAAGATTGTCCTAAGCTTAAAATATGGAAGAAAAAAAACATTTACTCGTGTCGAAAAGACTTCACAACCTCAACCCTTACGAAAAGACCCTCGTGGAGGCACCCGAATGACTATGTGAAAAACCTTTGTTTCTTTCGATGTTTTTCGACGAATCTGTGAGGAAACGCTCAAGTTTAAGAGTCTTACACATATAAATGGTGAAAATACGAATTTTTTTCACTTTCGCTTCCGGGCCATTTTTCACCCAAAAAACATAGGTGTTAACATAGGAACTTTTTGGCCCATTGGGACAGGGTCGTTAACTCGATCTGAAAAGTTGTTTTCTCGTTTTAGTATCATACCATATCCACTAAAGATTGTCCTAAGCTTAAAATATGGAAGAAAAAAAACATTTACTCGTGTCGAAAAGACTTCACAACCTCAACCCTTACGAAAAGACCCTCGTGGAGGCACCCGAATGACTATGTGAAAAACCTTTGTTTCTTTCGATGTTTTTCGACGAATCTGTGAGGAAACGCTCAAGTTTAAGAGTCTTACACATATAAATGGTGAAAATACGAATTTTTTTCACTTTCGCTTCCGGGCCATTTTTCACCCAAAATCCATAGGTGTTAACATAGGAACTTTTTGGCCCATTGGGACAGGGTCGTTAACTCGATCTGAAAAGTTGTTTTCTCGTTTTAGTATCATACCATATCCACTAAAGATTGTCCTAAGCTTAAAATATGGAAGAAAAAAAACATTTACAAGTGTCGAAAAGACTTCACAACCTCAACCCTTACGAAAAGACCCTCGTGGAGGCACCCGAATGACTATGTGAAAAACCTTTGTTTCTTTCGATGTTTTTCGACGAATCTGTGAGGAAACGCTCAAGTTTAAGAGTCTTACACATATAAATGGTGAAAATACGAATTTTTTTCACTTTCGCTTCCGGGCCATTTTTCACCCAAAATCCATAGGTGTTAACATAGGAACTTTTTGGCCCATTGGGACAGGGTCGTTAACTCGATCTGAAAAGTTGTTTTCTCGTTTTAGTATCATACCATATCCACTAAAGATTGTCCTAAGCTTAAAATATGGAAGAAAAAAAACATTTACAAGTGTCGAAAAGACTTCACAACCTCAACCCTTACGAAAAGACCCTCGTGGAGGCACCCGAATGACTATGTGAAAAACCTTTGTTTCTTTCGATGTTTTTCGACGAATCTGTGAGGAAACGCTCAAGTTTAAGAGTCTTACACATATAAATGGTGAAAATACGAATTTTTTTCACTTTCGCTTCCGGGCCATTTTTCACCCAAAATCCATAGGTGTTAACATAGGAACTTTTTGGCCCATTGGGACAGGGTCGTTAACTCGATCTGAAAAGTTGTTTTCTCGTTTTAGTATCATACCATATCCACTAAAGATTGTCCTAAGCTTAAAATATGGAAGAAAAAAAACATTTACAAGTGTCGAAAAGACTTCACAACCTCAACCCTTACGAAAAGACCCTCGTGGAGGCACCCGAATGACTATGTGAAAAACCTTTGTTTCTTTCGATGTTTTTCGACGAATCTGTGAGGAAACGCTCAAGTTTAAGAGTCTTACACATATAAATGGTGAAAATACGAATTTTTTTCACTTTCGCTTCCGGGCCATTTTTCACCCAAAATCCATAGGTGTTAACATAGGAACTTTTTGGCCCATTGGGACAGGGTCGTTAACTCGATCTGAAAAGTTGTTTTCTCGTTTTAGTATCATACCATATCCACTAAAGATTGTCCTAAGCTTAAAATATGGAAGAAAAAAAACATTTACTCGTGTCGAAAAGACTTCACAACCTCAACCCTTACGAAAAGACCCTCGTGGAGGCACCCGAATGACTATGTGAAAAACCTTTGTTTCTTTCGATGTTTTTCGACGAATCTGTGAGGAAACGCTCAAGTTTAAGAGTCTTACACATATAAATGGTGAAAATACGAATTTTTTTCACTTTCGCTTCCGGGCCATTTTTCACCCAAAATCCATAGGTGTTAACATAGGAACTTTTTGGCCCATTGGGACAGGGTCGTTAACTCGATCTGAAAAGTTGTTTTCTCGTTTTAGTATCATACCATATCCACTAAAGATTGTCCTAAGCTTAAAATATGGAAGAAAAAAAACATTTACAAGTGTCGAAAAGACTTCACAACCTCAACCCTTACGAAAAGACCCTCGTGGAGGCACCCGAATGACTATGTGAAAAACCTTTGTTTCTTTCGATGTTTTTCGACGAATCTGTGAGGAAACGCTCAAGTTTAAGAGTCTTACACATATAAATGGTGAAAATACGAATTTTTTTCACTTTCGCTTCCGGGCCATTTTTCACCCAAAATCCATAGGTGTTAACATAGGAACTTTTTGGCCCATTGGGACAGGGTCGTTAACTCGATCTGAAAAGTTGTTTTCCTGTTTTAGTATCATACCATATCCACTAAAGATTGTCCTAAGCTTAAAATATGGAAGAAAAAAAACATTTACTCGTGTCGAAAAGACTTCACAACCTCAACCCTTACGAAAAGACCCTCGTGGAGGCACCCGAATGACTATGTGAAAAACCTTTGTTTCTTTCGATGTTTTTCGACGAATCTGTGAGGAAACGCTCAAGTTTAAGAGTCTTACACATATAAATGGTGAAAATACGAATTTTTTTCACTTTCGCTTCCGGGCCATTTTTCACCCAAAATCCATAGGTGTTAACATAGGAACTTTTTGGCCCATTGGGACAGGGTCGTTAACTCGATCTGAAAAGTTGTTTTCTCGTTTTAGTATCATACCATATCCACTAAAGATTGTCCTAAGCTTAAAATATGGAAGAAAAAAAACATTTACAAGTGTCGAAAAGACTTCACAACCTCAACCCTTACGAAAAGACCCTCGTGGAGGCACCCGAATGACTATGTGAAAAACCTTTGTTTCTTTCGATGTTTTTCGACGAATCTGTGAGGAAACGCTCAAGTTTAAGAGTCTTACACATATAAATGGTGAAAATACGAATTTTTTTCACTTTCGCTTCCGGGCCATTTTTCACCCAAAATCCATAGGTGTTAACATAGGAACTTTTTGGCCCATTGGGACAGGGTCGTTAACTCGATCTGAAAAGTTGTTTTCTCGTTTTAGTATCATACCATATCCACTAAAGATTGTCCTAAGCTTAAAATATGGAAGAAAAAAAACATTTACAAGTGTCGAAAAGACTTCACAACCTCAACCCTTACGAAAAGACCCTCGTGGAGGCACCCGAATGACTATGTGAAAAACCTTTGTTTCTTTCGATGTTTTTCGACGAATCTGTGAGGAAACGCTCAAGTTTAAGAGTCTTACACATATAAATGGTGAAAATACGAATTTTTTTCACTTTCGCTTCCGGGCCATTTTTCACCCAAAATCCATAGGTGTTAACATAGGAACTTTTTGGCCCATTGGGACAGGGTCGTTAACTCGATCTGAAAAGTTGTTTTCTCGTTTTAGTATCATACCATATCCACTAAAGATTGTCCTAAGCTTAAAATATGGAAGAAAAAAAACATTTACTCGTGTCGAAAAGACTTCACAACCTCAACCCTTACGAAAAGACCCTCGTGGAGGCACCCGAATGACTATGTGAAAAACCTTTGTTTCTTTCGATGTTTTTCGACGAATCTGTGAGGAAACGCTCAAGTTTAAGAGTCTTACACATATAAATGGTGAAAATACGAATTTTTTTCACTTTCGCTTCCGGGCCATTTTTCACCCAAAATCCATAGGTGTTAACATAGGAACTTTTTGGCCCATTGGGACAGGGTCGTTAACTCGATCTGAAAAGTTGTTTTCTCGTTTTAGTATCATACCATATCCACTAAAGATTGTCCTAAGCTTAAAATATGGAAGAAAAAAAACATTTACTCGTGTCGAAAAGACTTCACAACCTCAACCCTTACGAAAAGACCCTCGTGGAGGCACCCGAATGACTATGTGAAAAACCTTTGTTTCTTTCGATGTTTTTCGACGAATCTGTGAGGAAACGCTCAAGTTTAAGAGTCTTACACATATAAATGGTGAAAATACGAATTTTTTTCACTTTCGCTTCCGGGCCATTTTTCACCCAAAATCCATAGGTGTTAACATAGGAACTTTTTGGCCCATTGGGACAGGGTCGTTAACTCGATCTGAAAAGTTGTTTTCTCGTTTTAGTATCATACCATATCCACTAAAGATTGTCCTAAGCTTAAAATATGGAAGAAAAAAAACATTTACTCGTGTCGAAAAGACTTCACAACCTCAACCCTTACGAAAAGACCCTCGTGGAGGCACCCGAATGACTATGTGAAAAACCTTTGTTTCTTTCGATGTTTTTCGACGAATCTGTGAGGAAACGCTCAAGTTTAAGAGTCTTACACATATAAATGGTGAAAATACGAATTTTTTTCACTTTCGCTTCCGGGCCATTTTTCACCCAAAATCCATAGGTGTTAACATAGGAACTTTTTGGCCCATTGGGACAGGGTCGTTAACTCGATCTGAAAAGTTTTTTTCTCGTTTTAGTATCATACCATATCCACTAAAGATTGTCCTAAGCTTAAAATATGGAAGAAAAAAAACATTTACTCGTGTCGAAAAGACTTCACAACCTCAACCCTTACGAAAAGACCCTCGTGGAGGCACCCGAATGACTATGTGAAAAACCTTTGTTTCTTTCGATGTTTTTCGACGAATCTGTGAGGAAACGCTCAAGTTTAAGAGTCTTACACATATAAATGGTGAAAATACGAATTTTTTTCACTTTCGCTTCCGGGCCATTTTTCACCCAAAATCCATAGGTGTTAACATAGGAACTTTTTGGCCCATTGGGACAGGGTCGTTAACTCGATCTGAAAAGTTGTTTTCTCATTTTAGTATCATACCATATCCACTAAAGATTGTCCTAAGCTTAAAATATG
Organism: Cucurbita pepo subsp. pepo; assembly: GCF_057944985.1. Lineage (NCBI taxonomy): Eukaryota > Viridiplantae > Streptophyta > Magnoliopsida > Cucurbitales > Cucurbitaceae > Cucurbita > Cucurbita pepo. The sequence continues at coordinate 18,706 of NC_141810.1, forward strand.
GAAGAAAAAAAACATTTACTCGTGTCGAAAAGACTTCACAACCTCAACCCTTACGAAAAGACCCTCGTGGAGGCACCCGAATGACTATGTGAAAAACCTTGGTTTCTTTCGATGTTTTTCGACGAATCTGTGAGGAAACGCTCAAGTTTAAGAGTCTTACACATATAAATGGTGAAAATACGAATTTTTTTCACTTTCGCTTCCGGGCCATTTTTCACCCAAAATCCATAGGTGTTAACATAGGAACTTTTTGGCCCATTGGGACAGGGTCGTTAACTCGATCTGAAAAGTTGTTTTCTCGTTTTAGTATCATACCATATCCACTAAAGATTGTCCTAAGCTTAAAATATGGAAGAAAAAAAACATTTACTCGTGTCGAAAAGACTTCACAACCTCAACCCTTACGAAAAGACCCTCGTGGAGGCACCCGAATGACTATGTGAAAAACCTTTGTTTCTTTCGATGTTTTTCGACGAATCTGTGAGGAAACGCTCAAGTTTAAGAGTCTTACACATATAAATGGTGAAAATACGAATTTTTTTCACTTTCGCTTCCGGGCCATTTTTCACCCAAAATCCATAGGTGTTAACATAGGAACTTTTTGGCCCATTGGGACAGGGTCGTTAACTCGATCTGAAAAGTTTTTTTCTCGTTTTAGTATCATACCATATCCACTAAAGATTGTCCTAAGCTTAAAATATGGAAGAAAAAAAACATTTACTCGTGTCGAAAAGACTTCACAACCTCAACCCTTACGAAAAGACCCTCGTGGAGGCACCCGAATGACTATGTGAAAAACCTTTGTTTCTTTCGATGTTTTTCGACGAATCTGTGAGGAAACGCTCAAGTTTAAGAGTCTTACACATATAAATGGTGAAAATACGAATTTTTTTCACTTTCGCTTCCGGGCCATTTTTCACCCAAAATCCATAGGTGTTAACATAGGAACTTTTTGGCCCATTGGGACAGGGTCGTTAACTCGATCTGAAAAGTTGTTTTCTCATTTTAGTATCATACCATATCCACTAAAGATTGTCCTAAGCTTAAAATATGGAAGAAAAAAAACATTTACAAGTGTCGAAAAGACTTCACAACCTCAACCCTTACGAAAAGACCCTCGTGGAGGCACCCGAATGACTATGTGAAAAACCTTGGTTTCTTTCGATGTTTTTCGACGAATCTGTGAGGAAACGCTCAAGTTTAAGAGTCTTACACATATAAATGGTGAAAATACGAATTTTTTTCACTTTCGCTTCCGGGCCATTTTTCACCCAAAATCCATAGGTGTTAACATAGGAACTTTTTGGCCCATTGGGACAGGGTCGTTAACTCGATCTGAAAAGTTGTTTTCTCGTTTTAGTATCATACCATATCCACTAAAGATTGTCCTAAGCTTAAAATATGGAAGAAAAAAAACATTTACTCGTGTCGAAAAGACTTCACAACCTCAACCCTTACGAAAAGACCCTCGTGGAGGCACCCGAATGACTATGTGAAAAACCTTTGTTTCTTTCGATGTTTTTCGACGAATCTGTGAGGAAACGCTCAAGTTTAAGAGTCTTACACATATAAATGGTGAAAATACGAATTTTTTTCACTTTCGCTTCCGGGCCATTTTTCACCCAAAATCCATAGGTGTTAACATAGGAACTTTTTGGCCCATTGGGACAGGGTCGTTAACTCGATCTGAAAAGTTGTTTTCTCGTTTTAGTATCATACCATATCCACTAAAGATTGTCCTAAGCTTAAAATATGGAAGAAAAAAAACATTTACTCGTGTCGAAAAGACTTCACAACCTCAACCCTTACGAAAAGACCCTCGTGGAGGCACCCGAATGACTATGTGAAAAACCTTTGTTTCTTTCGATGTTTTTCGACGAATCTGTGAGGAAACGCTCAAGTTTAAGAGTCTTACACATATAAATGGTGAAAATACGAATTTTTTTCACTTTCGCTTCCGGGCCATTTTTCACCCAAAATCCATAGGTGTTAACATAGGAACTTTTTGGCCCATTGGGACAGGGTCGTTAACTCGATCTGAAAAGTTGTTTTCTCGTTTTAGTATCATACCATATCCACTAAAGATTGTCCTAAGCTTAAAATATGGAAGAAAAAAAACATTTACAAGTGTCGAAAAGACTTCACAACCTCAACCCTTACGAAAAGACCCTCGTGGAGGCACCCGAATGACTATGTGAAAAACCTTTGTTTCTTTCGATGTTTTTCGACGAATCTGTGAGGAAACGCTCAAGTTTAAGAGTCTTACACATATAAATGGTGAAAATACGAATTTTTTTCACTTTCGCTTCCGGGCCATTTTTCACCCAAAATCCATAGGTGTTAACATAGGAACTTTTTGGCCCATTGGGACAGGGTCGTTAACTCGATCTGAAAAGTTGTTTTCTCGTTTTAGTATCATACCATATCCACTAAAGATTGTCCTAAGCTTAAAATATGGAAGAAAAAAAACATTTACTCGTGTCGAAAAGACTTCACAACCTCAACCCTTACGAAAAGACCCTCGTGGAGGCACCCGAATGACTATGTGAAAAACCTTTGTTTCTTTCGATGTTTTTCGACGAATCTGTGAGGAAACGCTCAAGTTTAAGAGTCTTACACATATAAATGGTGAAAATACGAATTTTTTTCACTTTCGCTTCCGGGCCATTTTTCACCCAAAATCCATAGGTGTTAACATAGGAACTTTTTGGCCCATTGGGACAGGGTCGTTAACTCGATCTGAAAAGTTGTTTTCTCGTTTTAGTATCATACCATATCCACTAAAGATTGTCCTAAGCTTAAAATATGGAAGAAAAAAAACATTTACTCGTGTCGAAAAGACTTCACAACCTCAACCCTTACGAAAAGACCCTCGTGGAGGCACCCGAATGACTATGTGAAAAACCTTGGTTTCTTTCGATGTTTTTCGACGAATCTGTGAGGAAACGCTCAAGTTTAAGAGTCTTACACATATAAATGGTGAAAATACGAATTTTTTTCACTTTCGCTTCCGGGCCATTTTTCACCCAAAATCCATAGGTGTTAACATAGGAACTTTTTGGCCCATTGGGACAGGGTCGTTAACTCGATCTGAAAAGTTGTTTTCTCGTTTTAGTATCATACCATATCCACTAAAGATTGTCCTAAGCTTAAAATATGGAAGAAAAAAAACATTTACTCGTGTCGAAAAGACTTCACAACCTCAACCCTTACGAAAAGACCCTCGTGGAGGCACCCGAATGACTATGTGAAAAACCTTTGTTTCTTTCGATGTTTTTCGACGAATCTGTGAGGAAACGCTCAAGTTTAAGAGTCTTACACATATAAATGGTGAAAATACGAATTTTTTTCACTTTCGCTTCCGGGCCATTTTTCACCCAAAATCCATAGGTGTTAACATAGGAACTTTTTGGCCCATTGGGACAGGGTCGTTAACTCGATCTGAAAAGTTGTTTTCTCGTTTTAGTATCATACCATATCCACTAAAGATTGTCCTAAGCTTAAAATATGGAAGAAAAAAAACATTTACTCGTGTCGAAAAGACTTCACAACCTCAACCCTTACGAAAAGACCCTCGTGGAGGCACCCGAATGACTATGTGAAAAACCTTTGTTTCTTTCGATGTTTTTCGACGAATCTGTGAGGAAACGCTCAAGTTTAAGAGTCTTACACATATAAATGGTGAAAATACGAATTTTTTTCACTTTCGCTTCCGGGCCATTTTTCACCCAAAATCCATAGGTGTTAACATAGGAACTTTTTGGCCCATTGGGACAGGGTCGTTAACTCGATCTGAAAAGTTGTTTTCTCGTTTTAGTATCATACCATATCCACTAAAGATTGTCCTAAGCTTAAAATATGGAAGAAAAAAAACATTTACTCGTGTCGAAAAGACTTCACAACCTCAACCCTTACGAAAAGACCCTCGTGGAGGCACCCGAATGACTATGTGAAAAACCTTTGTTTCTTTCGATGTTTTTCGACGAATCTGTGAGGAAACGCTCAAGTTTAAGAGTCTTACACATATAAATGGTGAAAATACGAATTTTTTTCACTTTCGCTTCCGGGCCATTTTTCACCCAAAATCCATAGGTGTTAACATAGGAACTTTTTGGCCCATTGGGACAGGGTCGTTAACTCGATCTGAAAAGTTGTTTTCTCGTTTTAGTATCATACCATATCCACTAAAGATTGTCCTAAGCTTAAAATATGGAAGAAAAAAAACATTTACTCGTGTCGAAAAGACTTCACAACCTCAACCCTTACGAAAAGACCCTCGTGGAGGCACCCGAATGACTATGTGAAAAACCTTTGTTTCTTTCGATGTTTTTCGACGAATCTGTGAGGAAACGCTCAAGTTTAAGAGTCTTACACATATAAATGGTGAAAATACGAATTTTTTTCACTTTCGCTTCCGGGCCATTTTTCACCCAAAATCCATAGGTGTTAACATAGGAACTTTTTGGCCCATTGGGACAGGGTCGTTAACTCGATCTGAAAAGTTGTTTTCTCGTTTTAGTATCATACCATATCCACTAAAGATTGTCCTAAGCTTAAAATATGGAAGAAAAAAAACATTTACTCGTGTCGAAAAGACTTCACAACCTCAACCCTTACGAAAAGACCCTCGTGGAGGCACCCGAATGACTATGTGAAAAACCTTTGTTTCTTTCGATGTTTTTCGACGAATCTGTGAGGAAACGCTCAAGTTTAAGAGTCTTACACATATAAATGGTGAAAATACGAATTTTTTTCACTTTCGCTTCCGGGCCATTTTTCACCCAAAATCCATAGGTGTTAACATAGGAACTTTTTGGCCCATTGGGACAGGGTCGTTAACTCGATCTGAAAAGTTTTTTTCTCGTTTTAGTATCATACCATATCCACTAAAGATTGTCCTAAGCTTAAAATATGGAAGAAAAAAAACATTTACTCGTGTCGAAAAGACTTCACAACCTCAACCCTTACGAAAAGACCCTCGTGGAGGCACCCGAATGACTATGTGAAAAACCTTTGTTTCTTTCGATGTTTTTCGACGAATCTGTGAGGAAACGCTCAAGTTTAAGAGTCTTACACATATAAATGGTGAAAATACGAATTTTTTTCACTTTCGCTTCCGGGCCATTTTTCACCCAAAATCCATAGGTGTTAACATAGGAACTTTTTGGCCCATTGGGACAGGGTCGTTAACTCGATCTGAAAAGTTGTTTTCTCATTTTAGTATCATACCATATCCACTAAAGATTGTCCTAAGCTTAAAATATGGAAGAAAAAAAACATTTACAAGTGTCGAAAAGACTTCACAACCTCAACCCTTACGAAAAGACCCTCGTGGAGGCACCCGAATGACTATGTGAAAAACCTTGGTTTCTTTCGATGTTTTTCGACGAATCTGTGAGGAAACGCTCAAGTTTAAGAGTCTTACACATATAAATGGTGAAAATACGAATTTTTTTCACTTTCGCTTCCGGGCCATTTTTCACCCAAAATCCATAGGTGTTAACATAGGAACTTTTTGGCCCATTGGGACAGGGTCGTTAACTCGATCTGAAAAGTTGTTTTCTCGTTTTAGTATCATACCATATCCACTAAAGATTGTCCTAAGCTTAAAATATGGAAGAAAAAAAACATTTACTCGTGTCGAAAAGACTTCACAACCTCAACCCTTACGAAAAGACCCTCGTGGAGGCACCCGAATGACTATGTGAAAAACCTTTGTTTCTTTCGATGTTTTTCGACGAATCTGTGAGGAAACGCTCAAGTTTAAGAGTCTTACACATATAAATGGTGAAAATACGAATTTTTTTCACTTTCGCTTCCGGGCCATTTTTCACCCAAAATCCATAGGTGTTAACATAGGAACTTTTTGGCCCATTGGGACAGGGTCGTTAACTCGATCTGAAAAGTTGTTTTCTCGTTTTAGTATCATACCATATCCACTAAAGATTGTCCTAAGCTTAAAATATGGAAGAAAAAAAACATTTACTCGTGTCGAAAAGACTTCACAACCTCAACCCTTACGAAAAGACCCTCGTGGAGGCACCCGAATGACTATGTGAAAAACCTTTGTTTCTTTCGATGTTTTTCGACGAATCTGTGAGGAAACGCTCAAGTTTAAGAGTCTTACACATATAAATGGTGAAAATACGAATTTTTTTCACTTTCGCTTCCGGGCCATTTTTCACCCAAAATCCATAGGTGTTAACATAGGAACTTTTTGGCCCATTGGGACAGGGTCGTTAACTCGATCTGAAAAGTTGTTTTCTCGTTTTAGTATCATACCATATCCACTAAAGATTGTCCTAAGCTTAAAATATGGAAGAAAAAAAACATTTACAAGTGTCGAAAAGACTTCACAACCTCAACCCTTACGAAAAGACCCTCGTGGAGGCACCCGAATGACTATGTGAAAAACCTTTGTTTCTTTCGATGTTTTTCGACGAATCTGTGAGGAAACGCTCAAGTTTAAGAGTCTTACACATATAAATGGTGAAAATACGAATTTTTTTCACTTTCGCTTCCGGGCCATTTTTCACCCAAAATCCATAGGTGTTAACATAGGAACTTTTTGGCCCATTGGGACAGGGTCGTTAACTCGATCTGAAAAGTTGTTTTCTCGTTTTAGTATCATACCATATCCACTAAAGATTGTCCTAAGCTTAAAATATGGAAGAAAAAAAACATTTACTCGTGTCGAAAAGACTTCACAACCTCAACCCTTACGAAAAGACCCTCGTGGAGGCACCCGAATGACTATGTGAAAAACCTTTGTTTCTTTCGATGTTTTTCGACGAATCTGTGAGGAAACGCTCAAGTTTAAGAGTCTTACACATATAAATGGTGAAAATACGAATTTTTTTCACTTTCGCTTCCGGGCCATTTTTCACCCAAAATCCATAGGTGTTAACATAGGAACTTTTTGGCCCATTGGGACAGGGTTGTTAACTCGATCTGAAAAGTTGTTTTCTCGTTTTAGTATCATACCATATCCACTAAAGATTGTCCTAAGCTTAAAATATGGAAGAAAAAAAACATTTACTCGTGTCGAAAAGACTTCACAACCTCAACCCTTACGAAAAGACCCTCGTGGAGGCACCCGAATGACTATGTGAAAAACCTTTGTTTCTTTCGATGTTTTTCGACGAATCTGTGAGGAAACGCTCAAGTTTAAGAGTCTTACACATATAAATGGTGAAAATACGAATTTTTTTCACTTTCGCTTCCGGGCCATTTTTCACCCAAAATCCATAGGTGTTAACATAGGAACTTTTTGGCCCATTGGGACAGGGTCGTTAACTCGATCTGAAAAGTTGTTTTCTCGTTTTAGTATCATACCATATCCACTAAAGATTGTCCTAAGCTTAAAATATGGAAGAAAAAAAACATTTACTCGTGTCGAAAAGACTTCACAACCTCAACCCTTACGAAAAGACCCTCGTGGAGGCACCCGAATGACTATGTGAAAAACCTTTGTTTCTTTCGATGTTTTTCGACGAATCTGTGAGGAAACGCTCAAGTTTAAGAGTCTTACACATATAAATGGTGAAAATACGAATTTTTTTCACTTTCGCTTCCGGGCCATTTTTCACCCAAAATCCATAGGTGTTAACATAGGAACTTTTTGGCCCATTGGGACAGGGTCGTTAACTCGATCTGAAAAGTTGTTTTCTCGTTTTAGTATCATACCATATCCACTAAAGATTGTCCTAAGCTTAAAATATGGAAGAAAAAAAACATTTACTCGTGTCGAAAAGACTTCACAACCTCAACCCTTACGAAAAGACCCTCGTGGAGGCACCCGAATGACTATGTGAAAAACCTTTGTTTCTTTCGATGTTTTTCGACGAATCTGTGAGGAAACGCTCAAGTTTAAGAGTCTTACACATATAAATGGTGAAAATACGAATTTTTTTCACTTTCGCTTCCGGGCCATTTTTCACCCAAAATCCATAGGTGTTAACATAGGAACTTTTTGGCCCATTGGGACAGGGTCGTTAACTCGATCTGAAAAGTTGTTTTCTCGTTTTAGTATCATACCATATCCACTAAAGATTGTCCTAAGCTTAAAATATGGAAGAAAAAAAACATTTACTCGTGTCGAAAAGACTTCACAACCTCAACCCTTACGAAAAGACCCTCGTGGAGGCACCCGAATGACTATGTGAAAAACCTTTGTTTCTTTCGATGTTTTTCGACGAATCTGTGAGGAAACGCTCAAGTTTAAGAGTCTTACACATATAAATGGTGAAAATACGAATTTTTTTCACTTTCGCTTCCGGGCCATTTTTCACCCAAAATCCATAGGTGTTAACATAGGAACTTTTTGGCCCATTGGGACAGGGTCGTTAACTCGATCTGAAAAGTTGTTTTCTCGTTTTAGTATCATACCATATCCACTAAAGATTGTCCTAAGCTTAAAATATGGAAGAAAAAAAACATTTACTCGTGTCGAAAAGACTTCACAACCTCAACCCTTACGAAAAGACCCTCGTGGAGGCACCCGAATGACTATGTGAAAAACCTTTGTTTCTTTCGATGTTTTTCGACGAATCTGTGAGGAAACGCTCAAGTTTAAGAGTCTTACACATATAAATGGTGAAAATACGAATTTTTTTCACTTTCGCTTCCGGGCCATTTTTCACCCAAAATCCATAGGTGTTAACATAGGAACTTTTTGGCCCATTGGGACAGGGTCGTTAACTCGATCTGAAAAGTTGTTTTCTCGTTTTAGTATCATACCATATCCACTAAAGATTGTCCTAAGCTTAAAATATGGAAGAAAAAAAACATTTACTCGTGTCGAAAAGACTTCACAACCTCAACCCTTACGAAAAGACCCTCGTGGAGGCACCCGAATGACTATGTGAAAAACCTTTGTTTCTTTCGATGTTTTTCGACGAATCTGTGAGGAAACGCTCAAGTTTAAGAGTCTTACACATATAAATGGTGAAAATACGAATTTTTTTCACTTTCGCTTCCGGGCCATTTTTCACCCAAAATCCATAGGTGTTAACATAGGAACTTTTTGGCCCATTGGGACAGGGTCGTTAACTCGATCTGAAAAGTTGTTTTCTCGTTTTAGTATCATACCATATCCACTAAAGATTGTCCTAAGCTTAAAATATGGAAGAAAAAAAACATTTACTCGTGTCGAAAAGACTTCACAACCTCAACCCTTACGAAAAGACCCTCGTGGAGGCACCCGAATGACTATGTGAAAAACCTTTGTTTCTTTCGATGTTTTTCGACGAATCTGTGAGGAAACGCTCAAGTTTAAGAGTCTTACACATATAAATGGTGAAAATACGAATTTTTTTCACTTTCGCTTCCGGGCCATTTTTCACCCAAAATCCATAGGTGTTAACATAGGAACTTTTTGGCCCATTGGGACAGGGTCGTTAACTCGATCTGAAAAGTTGTTTTCTCGTTTTAGTATCATACCATATCCACTAAAGATTGTCCTAAGCTTAAAATATGGAAGAAAAAAAACATTTACTCGTGTCGAAAAGACTTCACAACCTCAACCCTTACGAAAAGACCCTCGTGGAGGCACCCGAATGACTATGTGAAAAACCTTTGTTTCTTTCGATGTTTTTCGACGAATCTGTGAGGAAACGCTCAAGTTTAAGAGTCTTACACATATAAATGGTGAAAATACGAATTTTTTTCACTTTCGCTTCCGGGCCATTTTTCACCCAAAATCCATAGGTGTTAACATAGGAACTTTTTGGCCCATTGGGACAGGGTCGTTAACTCGATCTGAAAAGTTGTTTTCTCGTTTTAGTATCATACCATATCCACTAAAGATTGTCCTAAGCTTAAAATATGGAAGAAAAAAAACATTTACTCGTGTCGAAAAGACTTCACAACCTCAACCCTTACGAAAAGACCCTCGTGGAGGCACCCGAATGACTATGTGAAAAACCTTTGTTTCTTTCGATGTTTTTCGACGAATCTGTGAGGAAACGCTCAAGTTTAAGAGTCTTACACATATAAATGGTGAAAATACGAATTTTTTTCACTTTCGCTTCCGGGCCATTTTTCACCCAAAATCCATAGGTGTTAACATAGGAACTTTTTGGCCCATTGGGACAGGGTCGTTAACTCGATCTGAAAAGTTGTTTTCTCGTTTTAGTATCATACCATATCCACTAAAGATTGTCCTAAGCTTAAAATATGGAAGAAAAAAAACATTTACTCGTGTCGAAAAGACTTCACAACCTCAACCCTTACGAAAAGACCCTCGTGGAGGCACCCGAATGACTATGTGAAAAACCTTTGTTTCTTTCGATGTTTTTCGACGAATCTGTGAGGAAACGCTCAAGTTTAAGAGTCTTACACATATAAATGGTGAAAATACGAATTTTTTTCACTTTCGCTTCCGGGCCATTTTTCACCCAAAATCCATAGGTGTTAACATAGGAACTTTTTGGCCCATTGGGACAGGGTCGTTAACTCGATCTGAAAAGTTGTTTTCTCGTTTTAGTATCATACCATATCCACTAAAGATTGTCCTAAGCTTAAAATATGGAAGAAAAAAAACATTTACTCGTGTCGAAAAGACTTCACAACCTCAACCCTTACGAAAAGACCCTCGTGGAGGCACCCGAATGACTATGTGAAAAACCTTTGTTTCTTTCGATGTTTTTCGACGAATCTGTGAGGAAACGCTCAAGTTTAAGAGTCTTACACATATAAATGGTGAAAATACGAATTTTTTTCACTTTCGCTTCCGGGCCATTTTTCACCCAAAATCCATAGGTGTTAACATAGGAACTTTTTGGCCCATTGGGACAGGGTCGTTAACTCGATCTGAAAAGTTGTTTTCTCGTTTTAGTATCATACCATATCCACTAAAGATTGTCCTAAGCTTAAAATATGGAAGAAAAAAAACATTTACTCGTGTCGAAAAGACTTCACAACCTCAACCCTTACGAAAAGACCCTCGTGGAGGCACCCGAATGACTATGTGAAAAACCTTTGTTTCTTTCGATGTTTTTCGACGAATCTGTGAGGAAACGCTCAAGTTTAAGAGTCTTACACATATAAATGGTGAAAATACGAATTTTTTTCACTTTCGCTTCCGGGCCATTTTTCACCCAAAATCCATAGGTGTTAACATAGGAACTTTTTGGCCCATTGGGACAGGGTCGTTAACTCGATCTGAAAAGTTGTTTTCTCGTTTTAGTATCATACCATATCCACTAAAGATTGTCCTAAGCTTAAAATATGGAAGAAAAAAAACATTTACTCGTGTCGAAAAGACTTCACAACCTCAACCCTTACGAAAAGACCCTCGTGGAGGCACCCGAATGACTATGTGAAAAACCTTTGTTTCTTTCGATGTTTTTCGACGAATCTGTGAGGAAACGCTCAAGTTTAAGAGTCTTACACATATAAATGGTGAAAATACGAATTTTTTTCACTTTCGCTTCCGGGCCATTTTTCACCCAAAATCCATAGGTGTTAACATAGGAACTTTTTGGCCCATTGGGACAGGGTCGTTAACTCGATCTGAAAAGTTGTTTTCTCGTTTTAGTATCATACCATATCCACTAAAGATTGTCCTAAGCTTAAAATATGGAAGAAAAAAAACATTTACAAGTGTCGAAAAGACTTCACAACCTCAACCCTTACGAAAAGACCCTCGTGGAGGCACCCGAATGACTATGTGAAAAACCTTTGTTTCTTTCGATGTTTTTCGACGAATCTGTGAGGAAACGCTCAAGTTTAAGAGTCTTACACATATAAATGGTGAAAATACGAATTTTTTTCACTTTCGCTTCCGGGCCATTTTTCACCCAAAATCCATAGGTGTTAACATAGGAACTTTTTGGCCCATTGGGACAGGGTCGTTAACTCGATCTGAAAAGTTGTTTTCTCGTTTTAGTATCATACCATATCCACTAAAGATTGTCCTAAGCTTAAAATATGGAAGAAAAAAAACATTTACTCGTGTCGAAAAGACTTCACAACCTCAACCCTTACGAAAAGACCCTCGTGGAGGCACCCGAATGACTATGTGAAAAACCTTTGTTTCTTTCGATGTTTTTCGACGAATCTGTGAGGAAACGCTCAAGTTTAAGAGTCTTACACATATAAATGGTGAAAATACGAATTTTTTTCACTTTCGCTTCCGGGCCATTTTTCACCCAAAATCCATAGGTGTTAACATAGGAACTTTTTGGCCCATTGGGACAGGGTCGTTAACTCGATCTGAAAAGTTGTTTTCTCGTTTTAGTATCATACCATATCCACTAAAGATTGTCCTAAGCTTAAAATATGGAAGAAAAAAAACATTTACTCGTGTCGAAAAGACTTCACAACCTCAACCCTTACGAAAAGACCCTCGTGGAGGCACCCGAATGACTATGTGAAAAACCTTTGTTTCTTTCGATGTTTTTCGACGAATCTGTGAGGAAACGCTCAAGTTTAAGAGTCTTACACATATAAATGGTGAAAATACGAATTTTTTTCACTTTCGCTTCCGGGCCATTTTTCACCCAAAATCCATAGGTGTTAACATAGGAACTTTTTGGCCCATTGGGACAGGGTCGTTAACTCGATCTGAAAAGTTGTTTTCTCGTTTTAGTATCATACCATATCCACTAAAGATTGTCCTAAGCTTAAAATATGGAAGAAAAAAAACATTTACTCGTGTCGAAAAGACTTCACAACCTCAACCCTTACGAAAAGACCCTCGTGGAGGCACCCGAATGACTATGTGAAAAACCTTTGTTTCTTTCGATGTTTTTCGACGAATCTGTGAGGAAACGCTCAAGTTTAAGAGTCTTACACATATAAATGGTGAAAATACGAATTTTTTTCACTTTCGCTTCCGGGCCATTTTTCACCCAAAATCCATAGGTGTTAACATAGGAACTTTTTGGCCCATTGGGACAGGGTCGTTAACTCGATCTGAAAAGTTGTTTTCTCGTTTTAGTATCATACCATATCCACTAAAGATTGTCCTAAGCTTAAAATATGGAAGAAAAAAAACATTTACTCGTGTCGAAAAGACTTCACAACCTCAACCCTTACGAAAAGACCCTCGTGGAGGCACCCGAATGACTATGTGAAAAACCTTTGTTTCTTTCGATGTTTTTCGACGAATCTGTGAGGAAACGCTCAAGTTTAAGAGTCTTACACATATAAATGGTGAAAATACGAATTTTTTTCACTTTCGCTTCCGGGCCATTTTTCACCCAAAATCCATAGGTGTTAACATAGGAACTTTTTGGCCCATTGGGACAGGGTCGTTAACTCGATCTGAAAAGTTGTTTTCTCGTTTTAGTATCATACCATATCCACTAAAGATTGTCCTAAGCTTAAAATATGGAAGAAAAAAAACATTTACAAGTGTCGAAAAGACTTCACAACCTCAACCCTTACGAAAAGACCCTCGTGGAGGCACCCGAATGACTATGTGAAAAACCTTTGTTTCTTTCGATGTTTTTCGACGAATCTGTGAGGAAACGCTCAAGTTTAAGAGTCTTACACATATAAATGGTGAAAATACGAATTTTTTTCACTTTCGCTTCCGGGCCATTTTTCACCCAAAATCCATAGGTGTTAACATAGGAACTTTTTGGCCCATTGGGACAGGGTCGTTAACTCGATCTGAAAAGTTGTTTTCTCGTTTTAGTATCATACCATATCCACTAAAGATTGTCCTAAGCTTAAAATATGGAAGAAAAAAAACATTTACTCGTGTCGAAAAGACTTCACAACCTCAACCCTTACGAAAAGACCCTCGTGGAGGCACCCGAATGACTATGTGAAAAACCTTTGTTTCTTTCGATGTTTTTCGACGAATCTGTGAGGAAACGCTCAAGTTTAAGAGTCTTACACATATAAATGGTGAAAATACGAATTTTTTTCACTTTCGCTTCCGGGCCATTTTTCACCCAAAATCCATAGGTGTTAACATAGGAACTTTTTGGCCCATTGGGACAGGGTCGTTAACTCGATCTGAAAAGTTGTTTTCTCGTTTTAGTATCATACCATATCCACTAAAGATTGTCCTAAGCTTAAAATATGGAAGAAAAAAAACATTTACTCGTGTCGAAAAGACTTCACAACCTCAACCCTTACGAAAAGACCCTCGTGGAGGCACCCGAATGACTATGTGAAAAACCTTTGTTTCTTTCGATGTTTTTCGACGAATCTGTGAGGAAACGCTCAAGTTTAAGAGTCTTACACATATAAATGGTGAAAATACGAATTTTTTTCACTTTCGCTTCCGGGCCATTTTTCACCCAAAATCCATAGGTGTTAACATAGGAACTTTTTGGCCCATTGGGACAGGGTCGTTAACTCGATCTGAAAAGTTGTTTTCTCGTTTTAGTATCATACCATATCCACTAAAGATTGTCCTAAGCTTAAAATATGGAAGAAAAAAAACATTTACTCGTGTCGAAAAGACTTCACAACCTCAACCCTTACGAAAAGACCCTCGTGGAGGCACCCGAATGACTATGTGAAAAACCTTTGTTTCTTTCGATGTTTTTCGACGAATCTGTGAGGAAACGCTCAAGTTTAAGAGTCTTACACATATAAATGGTGAAAATACGAATTTTTTTCACTTTCGCTTCCGGGCCATTTTTCACCCAAAATCCATAGGTGTTAACATAGGAACTTTTTGGCCCATTGGGACAGGGTCGTTAACTCGATCTGAAAAGTTGTTTTCTCGTTTTAGTATCATACCATATCCACTAAAGATTGTCCTAAGCTTAAAATATGGAAGAAAAAAAACATTTACTCGTGTCGAAAAGACTTCACAACCTCAACCCTTACGAAAAGACCCTCGTGGAGGCACCCGAATGACTATGTGAAAAACCTTTGTTTCTTTCGATGTTTTTCGACGAATCTGTGAGGAAACGCTCAAGTTTAAGAGTCTTACACATATAAATGGTGAAAATACGAATTTTTTTCACTTTCGCTTCCGGGCCATTTTTCACCCAAAATCCATAGGTGTTAACATAGGAACTTTTTGGCCCATTGGGACAGGGTCGTTAACTCGATCTGAAAAGTTGTTTTCTCGTTTTAGTATCATACCATATCCACTAAAGATTGTCCTAAGCTTAAAATATGGAAGAAAAAAAACATTTACTCGTGTCGAAAAGACTTCACAACCTCAACCCTTACGAAAAGACCCTCGTGGAGGCACCCGAATGACTATGTGAAAAACCTTTGTTTCTTTCGATGTTTTTCGACGAATCTGTGAGGAAACGCTCAAGTTTAAGAGTCTTACACATATAAATGGTGAAAATACGAATTTTTTTCACTTTCGCTTCCGGGCCATTTTTCACCCAAAATCCATAGGTGTTAACATAGGAACTTTTTGGCCCATTGGGACAGGGTCGTTAACTCGATCTGAAAAGTTGTTTTCTCGTTTTAGTATCATACCATATCCACTAAAGATTGTCCTAAGCTTAAAATATGGAAGAAAAAAAACATTTACTCGTGTCGAAAAGACTTCACAACCTCAACCCTTACGAAAAGACCCTCGTGGAGGCACCCGAATGACTATGTGAAAAACCTTTGTTTCTTTCGATGTTTTTCGACGAATCTGTGAGGAAACGCTCAAGTTTAAGAGTCTTACACATATAAATGGTGAAAATACGAATTTTTTTCACTTTCGCTTCCGGGCCATTTTTCACCCAAAATCCATAGGTGTTAACATAGGAACTTTTTGGCCCATTGGGACAGGGTCGTTAACTCGATCTGAAAAGTTGTTTTCTCGTTTTAGTATCATACCATATCCACTAAAGATTGTCCTAAGCTTAAAATATGGAAGAAAAAAAACATTTACTCGTGTCGAAAAGACTTCACAACCTCAACCCTTACGAAAAGACCCTCGTGGAGGCACCCGAATGACTATGTGAAAAACCTTTGTTTCTTTCGATGTTTTTCGACGAATCTGTGAGGAAACGCTCAAGTTTAAGAGTCTTACACATATAAATGGTGAAAATACGAATTTTTTTCACTTTCGCTTCCGGGCCATTTTTCACCCAAAATCCATAGGTGTTAACATAGGAACTTTTTGGCCCATTGGGACAGGGTCGTTAACTCGATCTGAAAAGTTGTTTTCTCGTTTTAGTATCATACCATATCCACTAAAGATTGTCCTAAGCTTAAAATATGGAAGAAAAAAAACATTTACTCGTGTCGAAAAGACTTCACAACCTCAACCCTTACGAAAAGACCCTCGTGGAGGCACCCGAATGACTATGTGAAAAACCTTTGTTTCTTTCGATGTTTTTCGACGAATCTGTGAGGAAACGCTCAAGTTTAAGAGTCTTACACATATAAATGGTGAAAATACGAATTTTTTTCACTTTCGCTTCCGGGCCATTTTTCACCCAAAATCCATAGGTGTTAACATAGGAACTTTTTGGCCCATTGGGACAGGGTCGTTAACTCGATCTGAAAAGTTGTTTTCTCGTTTTAGTATCATACCATATCCACTAAAGATTGTCCTAAGCTTAAAATATGGAAGAAAAAAAACATTTACTCGTGTCGAAAAGACTTCACAACCTCAACCCTTACGAAAAGACCCTCGTGGAGGCACCCGAATGACTATGTGAAAAACCTTTGTTTCTTTCGATGTTTTTCGACGAATCTGTGAGGAAACGCTCAAGTTTAAGAGTCTTACACATATAAATGGTGAAAATACGAATTTTTTTCACTTTCGCTTCCGGGCCATTTTTCACCCAAAATCCATAGGTGTTAACATAGGAACTTTTTGGCCCATTGGGACAGGGTCGTTAACTCGATCTGAAAAGTTGTTTTCTCGTTTTAGTATCATACCATATCCACTAAAGATTGTCCTAAGCTTAAAATATGGAAGAAAAAAAACATTTACTCGTGTCGAAAAGACTTCACAACCTCAACCCTTACGAAAAGACCCTCGTGGAGGCACCCGAATGACTATGTGAAAAACCTTTGTTTCTTTCGATGTTTTTCGACGAATCTGTGAGGAAACGCTCAAGTTTAAGAGTCTTACACATATAAATGGTGAAAATACGAATTTTTTTCACTTTCGCTTCCGGGCCATTTTTCACCCAAAATCCATAGGTGTTAACATAGGAACTTTTTGGCCCATTGGGACAGGGTCGTTAACTCGATCTGAAAAGTTGTTTTCTCGTTTTAGTATCATACCATATCCACTAAAGATTGTCCTAAGCTTAAAATATGGAAGAAAAAAAACATTTACTCGTGTCGAAAAGACTTCACAACCTCAACCCTTACGAAAAGACCCTCGTGGAGGCACCCGAATGACTATGTGAAAAACCTTTGTTTCTTTCGATGTTTTTCGACGAATCTGTGAGGAAACGCTCAAGTTTAAGAGTCTTACACATATAAATGGTGAAAATACGAATTTTTTTCACTTTCGCTTCCGGGCCATTTTTCACCCAAAATCCATAGGTGTTAACATAGGAACTTTTTGGCCCATTGGGACAGGGTCGTTAACTCGATCTGAAAAGTTGTTTTCTCGTTTTAGTATCATACCATATCCACTAAAGATTGTCCTAAGCTTAAAATATGGAAGAAAAAAAACATTTACTCGTGTCGAAAAGACTTCACAACCTCAACCCTTACGAAAAGACCCTCGTGGAGGCACCCGAATGACTATGTGAAAAACCTTTGTTTCTTTCGATGTTTTTCGACGAATCTGTGAGGAAACGCTCAAGTTTAAGAGTCTTACACATATAAATGGTGAAAATACGAATTTTTTTCACTTTCGCTTCCGGGCCATTTTTCACCCAAAATCCATAGGTGTTAACATAGGAACTTTTTGGCCCATTGGGACAGGGTCGTTAACTCGATCTGAAAAGTTGTTTTCTCGTTTTAGTATCATACCATATCCACTAAAGATTGTCCTAAGCTTAAAATATGGAAGAAAAAAAACATTTACTCGTGTCGAAAAGACTTCACAACCTCAACCCTTACGAAAAGACCCTCGTGGAGGCACCCGAATGACTATGTGAAAAACCTTTGTTTCTTTCGATGTTTTTCGACGAATCTGTGAGGAAACGCTCAAGTTTAAGAGTCTTACACATATAAATGGTGAAAATACGAATTTTTTTCACTTTCGCTTCCGGGCCATTTTTCACCCAAAATCCATAGGTGTTAACATAGGAACTTTTTGGCCCATTGGGACAGGGTCGTTAACTCGATCTGAAAAGTTGTTTTCTCGTTTTAGTATCATACCATATCCACTAAAGATTGTCCTAAGCTTAAAATATGGAAGAAAAAAAACATTTACTCGTGTCGAAAAGACTTCACAACCTCAACCCTTACGAAAAGACCCTCGTGGAGGCACCCGAATGACTATGTGAAAAACCTTTGTTTCTTTCGATGTTTTTCGACGAATCTGTGAGGAAACGCTCAAGTTTAAGAGTCTTACACATATAAATGGTGAAAATACGAATTTTTTTCACTTTCGCTTCCGGGCCATTTTTCACCCAAAATCCATAGGTGTTAACATAGGAACTTTTTGGCCCATTGGGACAGGGTCGTTAACTCGATCTGAAAAGTTGTTTTCTCGTTTTAGTATCATACCATATCCACTAAAGATTGTCCTAAGCTTAAAATATGGAAGAAAAAAAACATTTACTCGTGTCGAAAAGACTTCACAACCTCAACCCTTACGAAAAGACCCTCGTGGAGGCACCCGAATGACTATGTGAAAAACCTTTGTTTCTTTCGATGTTTTTCGACGAATCTGTGAGGAAACGCTCAAGTTTAAGAGTCTTACACATATAAATGGTGAAAATACGAATTTTTTTCACTTTCGCTTCCGGGCCATTTTTCACCCAAAATCCATAGGTGTTAACATAGGAACTTTTTGGCCCATTGGGACAGGGTCGTTAACTCGATCTGAAAAGTTGTTTTCTCGTTTTAGTATCATACCATATCCACTAAAGATTGTCCTAAGCTTAAAATATGGAAGAAAAAAAACATTTACTCGTGTCGAAAAGACTTCACAACCTCAACCCTTACGAAAAGACCCTCGTGGAGGCACCCGAATGACTATGTGAAAAACCTTTGTTTCTTTCGATGTTTTTCGACGAATCTGTGAGGAAACGCTCAAGTTTAAGAGTCTTACACATATAAATGGTGAAAATACGAATTTTTTTCACTTTCGCTTCCGGGCCATTTTTCACCCAAAATCCATAGGTGTTAACATAGGAACTTTTTGGCCCATTGGGACAGGGTCGTTAACTCGATCTGAAAAGTTGTTTTCTCGTTTTAGTATCATACCATATCCACTAAAGATTGTCCTAAGCTTAAAATATGGAAGAAAAAAAACATTTACACGTGTCGAAAAGACTTCACAACCTCAACCCTTACGAAAAGACCCTCGTGGAGGCACCCGAATGACTATGTGAAAAACCTTTGTTTCTTTCGATGTTTTTCGACGAATCTGTGAGGAAACGCTCAAGTTTAAGAGTCTTACACATATAAATGGTGAAAATACGAATTTTTTTCACTTTCGCTTCCGGGCCATTTTTCACCCAAAATCCATAGGTGTTAACATAGGAACTTTTTGGCCCATTGGGACAGGGTCGTTAACTCGATCTGAAAAGTTGTTTTCTCGTTTTAGTATCATACCATATCCACTAAAGATTGTCCTAAGCTTAAAATATGGAAGAAAAAAAACATTTACTCGTGTCGAAAAGACTTCACAACCTCAACCCTTACGAAAAGACCCTCGTGGAGGCACCCGAATGACTATGTGAAAAACCTTTGTTTCTTTCGATGTTTTTCGACGAATCTGTGAGGAAACGCTCAAGTTTAAGAGTCTTACACATATAAATGGTGAAAATACGAATTTTTTTCACTTTCGCTTCCGGGCCATTTTTCACCCAAAATCCATAGGTGTTAACATAGGAACTTTTTGGCCCATTGGGACAGGGTCGTTAACTCGATCTGAAAAGTTGTTTTCTCGTTTTAGTATCATACCATATCCACTAAAGATTGTCCTAAGCTTAAAATATGGAAGAAAAAAAACATTTACTCGTGTCGAAAAGACTTCACAACCTCAACCCTTACGAAAAGACCCTCGTGGAGGCACCCGAATGACTATGTGAAAAACCTTTGTTTCTTTCGATGTTTTTCGACGAATCTGTGAGGAAACGCTCAAGTTTAAGAGTCTTACACATATAAATGGTGAAAATACGAATTTTTTTCACTTTCGCTTCCGGGCCATTTTTCACCCAAAATCCATAGGTGTTAACATAGGAACTTTTTGGCCCATTGGGACAGGGTCGTTAACTCGATCTGAAAAGTTGTTTTCTCGTTTTAGTATCATACCATATCCACTAAAGATTGTCCTAAGCTTAAAATATGGAAGAAAAAAAACATTTACTCGTGTCGAAAAGACTTCACAACCTCAACCCTTACGAAAAGACCCTCGTGGAGGCACCCGAATGACTATGTGAAAAACCTTTGTTTCTTTCGATGTTTTTCGACGAATCTGTGAGGAAACGCTCAAGTTTAAGAGTCTTACACATATAAATGGTGAAAATACGAATTTTTTTCACTTTCGCTTCCGGGCCATTTTTCACCCAAAATCCATAGGTGTTAACATAGGAACTTTTTGGCCCATTGGGACAGGGTCGTTAACTCGATCTGAAAAGTTGTTTTCTCGTTTTAGTATCATACCATATCCACTAAAGATTGTCCTAAGCTTAAAATATGGAAGAAAAAAAACATTTACTCGTGTCGAAAAGACTTCACAACCTCAACCCTTACGAAAAGACCCTCGTGGAGGCACCCGAATGACTATGTGAAAAACCTTTGTTTCTTTCGATGTTTTTCGACGAATCTGTGAGGAAACGCTCAAGTTTAAGAGTCTTACACATATAAATGGTGAAAATACGAATTTTTTTCACTTTCGCTTCCGGGCCATTTTTCACCCAAAATCCATAGGTGTTAACATAGGAACTTTTTGGCCCATTGGGACAGGGTCGTTAACTCGATCTGAAAAGTTGTTTTCTCGTTTTAGTATCATACCATATCCACTAAAGATTGTCCTAAGCTTAAAATATGGAAGAAAAAAAACATTTACTCGTGTCGAAAAGACTTCACAACCTCAACCCTTACGAAAAGACCCTCGTGGAGGCACCCGAATGACTATGTGAAAAACCTTTGTTTCTTTCGATGTTTTTCGACGAATCTGTGAGGAAACGCTCAAGTTTAAGAGTCTTACACATATAAATGGTGAAAATACGAATTTTTTTCACTTTCGCTTCCGGGCCATTTTTCACCCAAAATCCATAGGTGTTAACATAGGAACTTTTTGGCCCATTGGGACAGGGTCGTTAACTCGATCTGAAAAGTTGTTTTCTCGTTTTAGTATCATACCATATCCACTAAAGATTGTCCTAAGCTTAAAATATGGAAGAAAAAAAACATTTACTCGTGTCGAAAAGACTTCACAACCTCAACCCTTACGAAAAGACCCTCGTGGAGGCACCCGAATGACTATGTGAAAAACCTTTGTTTCTTTCGATGTTTTTCGACGAATCTGTGAGGAAACGCTCAAGTTTAAGAGTCTTACACATATAAATGGTGAAAATACGAATTTTTTTCACTTTCGCTTCCGGGCCATTTTTCACCCAAAATCCATAGGTGTTAACATAGGAACTTTTTGGCCCATTGGGACAGGGTCGTTAACTCGATCTGAAAAGTTGTTTTCTCGTTTTAGTATCATACCATATCCACTAAAGATTGTCCTAAGCTTAAAATATGGAAGAAAAAAAACATTTACTCGTGTCGAAAAGACTTCACAACCTCAACCCTTACGAAAAGACCCTCGTGGAGGCACCCGAATGACTATGTGAAAAACCTTTGTTTCTTTCGATGTTTTTCGACGAATCTGTGAGGAAACGCTCAAGTTTAAGAGTCTTACACATATAAATGGTGAAAATACGAATTTTTTTCACTTTCGCTTCCGGGCCATTTTTCACCCAAAATCCATAGGTGTTAACATAGGAACTTTTTGGCCCATTGGGACAGGGTCGTTAACTCGATCTGAAAAGTTGTTTTCTCGTTTTAGTATCATACCATATCCACTAAAGATTGTCCTAAGCTTAAAATATGGAAGAAAAAAAACATTTACTCGTGTCGAAAAGACTTCACAACCTCAACCCTTACGAAAAGACCCTCGTGGAGGCACCCGAATGACTATGTGAAAAACCTTTGTTTCTTTCGATGTTTTTCGACGAATCTGTGAGGAAACGCTCAAGTTTAAGAGTCTTACACATATAAATGGTGAAAATACGAATTTTTTTCACTTTCGCTTCCGGGCCATTTTTCACCCAAAATCCATAGGTGTTAACATAGGAACTTTTTGGCCCATTGGGACAGGGTCGTTAACTCGATCTGAAAAGTTGTTTTCTCGTTTTAGTATCATACCATATCCACTAAAGATTGTCCTAAGCTTAAAATATGGAAGAAAAAAAACATTTACTCGTGTCGAAAAGACTTCACAACCTCAACCCTTACGAAAAGACCCTCGTGGAGGCACCCGAATGACTATGTGAAAAACCTTTGTTTCTTTCGATGTTTTTCGACGAATCTGTGAGGAAACGCTCAAGTTTAAGAGTCTTACACATATAAATGGTGAAAATACGAATTTTTTTCACTTTCGCTTCCGGGCCATTTTTCACCCAAAATCCATAGGTGTTAACATAGGAACTTTTTGGCCCATTGGGACAGGGTCGTTAACTCGATCTGAAAAGTTGTTTTCTCGTTTTAGTATCATACCATATCCACTAAAGATTGTCCTAAGCTTAAAATATGGAAGAAAAAAAACATTTACTCGTGTCGAAAAGACTTCACAACCTCAACCCTTACGAAAAGACCCTCGTGGAGGCACCCGAATGACTATGTGAAAAACCTTTGTTTCTTTCGATGTTTTTCGACGAATCTGTGAGGAAACGCTCAAGTTTAAGAGTCTTACACATATAAATGGTGAAAATACGAATTTTTTTCACTTTCGCTTCCGGGCCATTTTTCACCCAAAATCCATAGGTGTTAACATAGGAACTTTTTGGCCCATTGGGACAGGGTCGTTAACTCGATCTGAAAAGTTGTTTTCTCGTTTTAGTATCATACCATATCCACTAAAGATTGTCCTAAGCTTAAAATATGGAAGAAAAAAAACATTTACTCGTGTCGAAAAGACTTCACAACCTCAACCCTTACGAAAAGACCCTCGTGGAGGCACCCGAATGACTATGTGAAAAACCTTGGTTTCTTTCGATGTTTTTCGACGAATCTGTGAGGAAACGCTCAAGTTTAAGAGTCTTACACATATAAATGGTGAAAATACGAATTTTTTTCACTTTCGCTTCCGGGCCATTTTTCACCCAAAATCCATAGGTGTTAACATAGGAACTTTTTGGCCCATTGGGACAGGGTCGTTAACTCGATCTGAAAAGTTGTTTTCTCGTTTTAGTATCATACCATATCCACTAAAGATTGTCCTAAGCTTAAAATATGGAAGAAAAAAAACATTTACTCGTGTCGAAAAGACTTCACAACCTCAACCCTTACGAAAAGACCCTCGTGGAGGCACCCGAATGACTATGTGAAAAACCTTTGTTTCTTTCGATGTTTTTCGACGAATCTGTGAGGAAACGCTCAAGTTTAAGAGTCTTACACATATAAATGGTGAAAATACGAATTTTTTTCACTTTCGCTTCCGGGCCATTTTTCACCCAAAATCCATAGGTGTTAACATAGGAACTTTTTGGCCCATTGGGACAGGGTCGTTAACTCGATCTGAAAAGTTGTTTTCTCGTTTTAGTATCATACCATATCCACTAAAGATTGTCCTAAGCTTAAAATATGGAAGAAAAAAAACATTTACTCGTGTCGAAAAGACTTCACAACCTCAACCCTTACGAAAAGACCCTCGTGGAGGCACCCGAATGACTATGTGAAAAACCTTTGTTTCTTTCGATGTTTTTCGACGAATCTGTGAGGAAACGCTCAAGTTTAAGAGTCTTACACATATAAATGGTGAAAATACGAATTTTTTTCACTTTCGCTTCCGGGCCATTTTTCACCCAAAATCCATAGGTGTTAACATAGGAACTTTTTGGCCCATTGGGACAGGGTCGTTAACTCGATCTGAAAAGTTGTTTTCTCGTTTTAGTATCATACCATATCCACTAAAGATTGTCCTAAGCTTAAAATATGGAAGAAAAAAAACATTTACAAGTGTCGAAAAGACTTCACAACCTCAACCCTTACGAAAAGACCCTCGTGGAGGCACCCGAATGACTATGTGAAAAACCTTTGTTTCTTTCGATGTTTTTCGACGAATCTGTGAGGAAACGCTCAAGTTTAAGAGTCTTACACATATAAATGGTGAAAATACGAATTTTTTTCACTTTCGCTTCCGGGCCATTTTTCACCCAAAATCCATAGGTGTTAACATAGGAACTTTTTGGCCCATTGGGACAGGGTCGTTAACTCGATCTGAAAAGTTGTTTTCTCGTTTTAGTATCATACCATATCCACTAAAGATTGTCCTAAGCTTAAAATATGGAAGAAAAAAAACATTTACTCGTGTCGAAAAGACTTCACAACCTCAACCCTTACGAAAAGACCCTCGTGGAGGCACCCGAATGACTATGTGAAAAACCTTTGTTTCTTTCGATGTTTTTCGACGAATCTGTGAGGAAACGCTCAAGTTTAAGAGTCTTACACATATAAATGGTGAAAATACGAATTTTTTTCACTTTCGCTTCCGGGCCATTTTTCACCCAAAATCCATAGGTGTTAACATAGGAACTTTTTGGCCCATTGGGACAGGGTCGTTAACTCGATCTGAAAAGTTGTTTTCTCGTTTTAGTATCATACCATATCCACTAAAGATTGTCCTAAGCTTAAAATATGGAAGAAAAAAAACATTTACTCGTGTCGAAAAGACTTCACAACCTCAACCCTTACGAAAAGACCCTCGTGGAGGCACCCGAATGACTATGTGAAAAACCTTTGTTTCTTTCGATGTTTTTCGACGAATCTGTGAGGAAACGCTCAAGTTTAAGAGTCTTACACATATAAATGGTGAAAATACGAATTTTTTTCACTTTCGCTTCCGGGCCATTTTTCACCCAAAATCCATAGGTGTTAACATAGGAACTTTTTGGCCCATTGGGACAGGGTCGTTAACTCGATCTGAAAAGTTGTTTTCTCATTTTAGTATCATACCATATCCACTAAAGATTGTCCTAAGCTTAAAATATGGAAGAAAAAAAACATTTACAAGTGTCGAAAAGACTTCACAACCTCAACCCTTACGAAAAGACCCTCGTGGAGGCACCCGAATGACTATGTGAAAAACCTTTGTTTCTTTCGATGTTTTTCGACGAATCTGTGAGGAAACGCTCAAGTTTAAGAGTCTTACACATATAAATGGTGAAAATACGAATTTTTTTCACTTTCGCTTCCGGGCCATTTTTCACCCAAAATCCATAGGTGTTAACATAGGAACTTTTTGGCCCATTGGGACAGGGTCGTTAACTCGATCTGAAAAGTTGTTTTCTCGTTTTAGTATCATACCATATCCACTAAAGATTGTCCTAAGCTTAAAATATGGAAGAAAAAAAACATTTACTCGTGTCGAAAAGACTTCACAACCTCAACCCTTACGAAAAGACCCTCGTGGAGGCACCCGAATGACTATGTGAAAAACCTTTGTTTCTTTCGATGTTTTTCGACGAATCTGTGAGGAAACGCTCAAGTTTAAGAGTCTTACACATATAAATGGTGAAAATACGAATTTTTTTCACTTTCGCTTCCGGGCCATTTTTCACCCAAAATCCATAGGTGTTAACATAGGAACTTTTTGGCCCATTGGGACAGGGTCGTTAACTCGATCTGAAAAGTTGTTTTCTCGTTTTAGTATCATACCATATCCACTAAAGATTGTCCTAAGCTTAAAATATGGAAGAAAAAAAACATTTACTCGTGTCGAAAAGACTTCACAACCTCAACCCTTACGAAAAGACCCTCGTGGAGGCACCCGAATGACTATGTGAAAAACCTTTGTTTCTTTCGATGTTTTTCGACGAATCTGTGAGGAAACGCTCAAGTTTAAGAGTCTTACACATATAAATGGTGAAAATACGAATTTTTTTCACTTTCGCTTCCGGGCCATTTTTCACCCAAAATCCATAGGTGTTAACATAGGAACTTTTTGGCCCATTGGGACAGGGTCGTTAACTCGATCTGAAAAGTTGTTTTCTCGTTTTAGTATCATACCATATCCACTAAAGATTGTCCTAAGCTTAAAATATGGAAGAAAAAAAACATTTACTCGTGTCGAAAAGACTTCACAACCTCAACCCTTACGAAAAGACCCTCGTGGAGGCACCCGAATGACTATGTGAAAAACCTTTGTTTCTTTCGATGTTTTTCGACGAATCTGTGAGGAAACGCTCAAGTTTAAGAGTCTTACACATATAAATGGTGAAAATACGAATTTTTTTCACTTTCGCTTCCGGGCCATTTTTCACCCAAAATCCATAGGTGTTAACATAGGAACTTTTTGGCCCATTGGGACAGGGTCGTTAACTCGATCTGAAAAGTTGTTTTCTCGTTTTAGTATCATACCATATCCACTAAAGATTGTCCTAAGCTTAAAATATGGAAGAAAAAAAACATTTACTCGTGTCGAAAAGACTTCACAACCTCAACCCTTACGAAAAGACCCTCGTGGAGGCACCCGAATGACTATGTGAAAAACCTTTGTTTCTTTCGATGTTTTTCGACGAATCTGTGAGGAAACGCTCAAGTTTAAGAGTCTTACACATATAAATGGTGAAAATACGAATTTTTTTCACTTTCGCTTCCGGGCCATTTTTCACCCAAAATCCATAGGTGTTAACATAGGAACTTTTTGGCCCATTGGGACAGGGTCGTTAACTCGATCTGAAAAGTTGTTTTCTCGTTTTAGTATCATACCATATCCACTAAAGATTGTCCTAAGCTTAAAATATGGAAGAAAAAAAACATTTACTCGTGTCGAAAAGACTTCACAACCTCAACCCTTACGAAAAGACCCTCGTGGAGGCACCCGAATGACTATGTGAAAAACCTTTGTTTCTTTCGATGTTTTTCGACGAATCTGTGAGGAAACGCTCAAGTTTAAGAGTCTTACACATATAAATGGTGAAAATACGAATTTTTTTCACTTTCGCTTCCGGGCCATTTTTCACCCAAAATCCATAGGTGTTAACATAGGAACTTTTTGGCCCATTGGGACAGGGTCGTTAACTCGATCTGAAAAGTTGTTTTCTCGTTTTAGTATCATACCATATCCACTAAAGATTGTCCTAAGCTTAAAATATGGAAGAAAAAAAACATTTACTCGTGTCGAAAAGACTTCACAACCTCAACCCTTACGAAAAGACCCTCGTGGAGGCACCCGAATGACTATGTGAAAAACCTTTGTTTCTTTCGATGTTTTTCGACGAATCTGTGAGGAAACGCTCAAGTTTAAGAGTCTTACACATATAAATGGTGAAAATACGAATTTTTTTCACTTTCGCTTCCGGGCCATTTTTCACCCAAAATCCATAGGTGTTAACATAGGAACTTTTTGGCCCATTGGGACAGGGTCGTTAACTCGATCTGAAAAGTTGTTTTCTCGTTTTAGTATCATACCATATCCACTAAAGATTGTCCTAAGCTTAAAATATGGAAGAAAAAAAACATTTACTCGTGTCGAAAAGACTTCACAACCTCAACCCTTACGAAAAGACCCTCGTGGAGGCACCCGAATGACTATGTGAAAAACCTTTGTTTCTTTCGATGTTTTTCGACGAATCTGTGAGGAAACGCTCAAGTTTAAGAGTCTTACACATATAAATGGTGAAAATACGAATTTTTTTCACTTTCGCTTCCGGGCCATTTTTCACCCAAAATCCATAGGTGTTAACATAGGAACTTTTTGGCCCATTGGGACAGGGTCGTTAACTCGATCTGAAAAGTTGTTTTCTCGTTTTAGTATCATACCATATCCACTAAAGATTGTCCTAAGCTTAAAATATGGAAGAAAAAAAACATTTACTCGTGTCGAAAAGACTTCACAACCTCAACCCTTACGAAAAGACCCTCGTGGAGGCACCCGAATGACTATGTGA
This sequence comes from Cucurbita pepo subsp. pepo, assembly GCF_057944985.1. Classification (NCBI taxonomy): domain Eukaryota; kingdom Viridiplantae; phylum Streptophyta; class Magnoliopsida; order Cucurbitales; family Cucurbitaceae; genus Cucurbita; species Cucurbita pepo. The sequence continues at coordinate 46,878 of NC_141810.1, forward strand.
AAAACCTTTGTTTCTTTCGATGTTTTTCGACGAATCTGTGAGGAAACGCTCAAGTTTAAGAGTCTTACACATATAAATGGTGAAAATACGAATTTTTTTCACTTTCGCTTCCGGGCCATTTTTCACCCAAAATCCATAGGTGTTAACATAGGAACTTTTTGGCCCATTGGGACAGGGTCGTTAACTCGATCTGAAAAGTTGTTTTCTCGTTTTAGTATCATACCATATCCACTAAAGATTGTCCTAAGCTTAAAATATGGAAGAAAAAAAACATTTACTCGTGTCGAAAAGACTTCACAACCTCAACCCTTACGAAAAGACCCTCGTGGAGGCACCCGAATGACTATGTGAAAAACCTTTGTTTCTTTCGATGTTTTTCGACGAATCTGTGAGGAAACGCTCAAGTTTAAGAGTCTTACACATATAAATGGTGAAAATACGAATTTTTTTCACTTTCGCTTCCGGGCCATTTTTCACCCAAAATCCATAGGTGTTAACATAGGAACTTTTTGGCCCATTGGGACAGGGTCGTTAACTCGATCTGAAAAGTTGTTTTCTCGTTTTAGTATCATACCATATCCACTAAAGATTGTCCTAAGCTTAAAATATGGAAGAAAAAAAACATTTACTCGTGTCGAAAAGACTTCACAACCTCAACCCTTACGAAAAGACCCTCGTGGAGGCACCCGAATGACTATGTGAAAAACCTTTGTTTCTTTCGATGTTTTTCGACGAATCTGTGAGGAAACGCTCAAGTTTAAGAGTCTTACACATATAAATGGTGAAAATACGAATTTTTTTCACTTTCGCTTCCGGGCCATTTTTCACCCAAAATCCATAGGTGTTAACATAGGAACTTTTTGGCCCATTGGGACAGGGTCGTTAACTCGATCTGAAAAGTTGTTTTCTCGTTTTAGTATCATACCATATCCACTAAAGATTGTCCTAAGCTTAAAATATGGAAGAAAAAAAACATTTACTCGTGTCGAAAAGACTTCACAACCTCAACCCTTACGAAAAGACCCTCGTGGAGGCACCCGAATGACTATGTGAAAAACCTTTGTTTCTTTCGATGTTTTTCGACGAATCTGTGAGGAAACGCTCAAGTTTAAGAGTACTACACATATAAATGGTGAAAATACGAATTTTTTTCACTTTCGCTTCCGGGCCATTTTTCACCCAAAATCCATAGGTGTTAACATAGGAACTTTTTGGCCCATTGGGACAGGGTCGTTAACTCGATCTGAAAAGTTGTTTTCTCGTTTTAGTATCATACCATATCCACTAAAGATTGTCCTAAGCTTAAAATATGGAAGAAAAAAAACATTTACTCGTGTCGAAAAGACTTCACAACCTCAACCCTTACGAAAAGACCCTCGTGGAGGCACCCGAATGACTATGTGAAAAACCTTTGTTTCTTTCGATGTTTTTCGACGAATCTGTGAGGAAACGCTCAAGTTTAAGAGTCTTACACATATAAATGGTGAAAATACGAATTTTTTTCACTTTCGCTTCCGGGCCATTTTTCACCCAAAATCCATAGGTGTTAACATAGGAACTTTTTGGCCCATTGGGACAGGGTCGTTAACTCGATCTGAAAAGTTGTTTTCTCGTTTTAGTATCATACCATATCCACTAAAGATTGTCCTAAGCTTAAAATATGGAAGAAAAAAAACATTTACTCGTGTCGAAAAGACTTCACAACCTCAACCCTTACGAAAAGACCCTCGTGGAGGCACCCGAATGACTATGTGAAAAACCTTTGTTTCTTTCGATGTTTTTCGACGAATCTGTGAGGAAACGCTCAAGTTTAAGAGTCTTACACATATAAATGGTGAAAATACGAGTTTTTTTCACTTTCGCTTCCGGGCCATTTTTCACCCAAAATCCATAGGTGTTAACATAGGAACTTTTTGGCCCATTGGGACAGGGTCGTTAACTCGATCTGAAAAGTTGTTTTCTCGTTTTAGTATCATACCATATCCACTAAAGATTGTCCTAAGCTTAAAATATGGAAGAAAAAAAACATTTACTCGTGTCGAAAAGACTTCACAACCTCAACCCTTACGAAAAGACCCTCGTGGAGGCACCCGAATGACTATGTGAAAAACCTTTGTTTCTTTCGATGTTTTTCGACGAATCTGTGAGGAAACGCTCAAGTTTAAGAGTACTACACATATAAATGGTGAAAATACGAATTTTTTTCACTTTCGCTTCCGGGCCATTTTTCACCCAAAATCCATAGGTGTTAACATAGGAACTTTTTGGCCCATTGGGACAGGGTCGTTAACTCGATCTGAAAAGTTGTTTTCTCGTTTTAGTATCATACCATATCCACTAAAGATTGTCCTAAGCTTAAAATATGGAAGAAAAAAAACATTTACTCGTGTCGAAAAGACTTCACAACCTCAACCCTTACGAAAAGACCCTCGTGGAGGCACCCGAATGACTATGTGAAAAACCTTTGTTTCTTTCGATGTTTTTCGACGAATCTGTGAGGAAACGCTCAAGTTTAAGAGTCTTACACATATAAATGGTGAAAATACGAATTTTTTTCACTTTCGCTTCCGGGCCATTTTTCACCCAAAATCCATAGGTGTTAACATAGGAACTTTTTGGCCCATTGGGACAGGGTCGTTAACTCGATCTGAAAAGTTGTTTTCTCGTTTTAGTATCATACCATATCCACTAAAGATTGTCCTAAGCTTAAAATATGGAAGAAAAAAAACATTTACTCGTGTCGAAAAGACTTCACAACCTCAACCCTTACGAAAAGACCCTCGTGGAGGCACCCGAATGACTATGTGAAAAACCTTTGTTTCTTTCGATGTTTTTCGACGAATCTGTGAGGAAACGCTCAAGTTTAAGAGTCTTACACATATAAATGGTGAAAATACGAGTTTTTTTCACTTTCGCTTCCGGGCCATTTTTCACCCAAAATCCATAGGTGTTAACATAGGAACTTTTTGGCCCATTGGGACAGGGTCGTTAACTCGATCTGAAAAGTTGTTTTCTCGTTTTAGTATCATACCATATCCACTAAAGATTGTCCTAAGCTTAAAATATGGAAGAAAAAAAACATTTACTCGTGTCGAAAAGACTTCACAACCTCAACCCTTACGAAAAGACCCTCGTGGAGGCACCCGAATGACTATGTGAAAAACCTTTGTTTCTTTCGATGTTTTTCGACGAATCTGTGAGGAAACGCTCAAGTTTAAGAGTCTTACACATATAAATGGTGAAAATACGAATTTTTTTCACTTTCGCTTCCGGGCCATTTTTCACCCAAAATCCATAGGTGTTAACATAGGAACTTTTTGGCCCATTGGGACAGGGTCGTTAACTCGATCTGAAAAGTTGTTTCCTCGTTTTAGTATCATACCATATCCACTAAAGATTGTCCTAAGCTTAAAATATGGAAGAAAAAAAACATTTACTCGTGTCGAAAAGACTTCACAACCTCAACCCTTACGAAAAGACCCTCGTGGAGGCACCCGAATGACTATGTGAAAAACCTTTGTTTCTTTCGATGTTTTTCGACGAATCTGTGAGGAAACGCTCAAGTTTAAGAGTCTTACACATATAAATGGTGAAAATACGAATTTTTTTCACTTTCGCTTCCGGGCCATTTTTCACCCAAAATCCATAGGTGTTAACATAGGAACTTTTTGGCCCATTGGGACAGGGTCGTTAACTCGATCTGAAAAGTTGTTTCCTCGTTTTAGTATCATACCATATCCACTAAAGATTGTCCTAAGCTTAAAATATGGAAGAAAAAAAACATTTACTCGTGTCGAAAAGACTTCACAACCTCAACCCTTACGAAAAGACCCTCGTGGAGGCACCCGAATGACTATGTGAAAAACCTTTGTTTCTTTCGATGTTTTTCGACGAATCTGTGAGGAAACGCTCAAGTTTAAGAGTCTTACACATATAAATGGTGAAAATACGAATTTTTTTCACTTTCGCTTCCGGGCCATTTTTCACCCAAAATCCATAGGTGTTAACATAGGAACTTTTTGGCCCATTGGGACAGGGTCGTTAACTCGATCTGAAAAGTTGTTTTCTCGTTTTAGTATCATACCATATCCACTAAAGATTGTCCTAAGCTTAAAATATGGAAGAAAAAAAACATTTACTCGTGTCGAAAAGACTTCACAACCTCAACCCTTACGAAAAGACCCTCGTGGAGGCACCCGAATGACTATGTGAAAAACCTTTGTTTCTTTCGATGTTTTTCGACGAATCTGTGAGGAAACGCTCAAGTTTAAGAGTCTTACACATATAAATGGTGAAAATACGAATTTTTTTCACTTTCGCTTCCGGGCCATTTTTCACCCAAAATCCATAGGTGTTAACATAGGAACTTTTTGGCCCATTGGGACAGGGTCGTTAACTCGATCTGAAAAGTTGTTTTCTCGTTTTAGTATCATACCATATCCACTAAAGATTGTCCTAAGCTTAAAATATGGAAGAAAAAAAACATTTACTCGTGTCGAAAAGACTTCACAACCTCAACCCTTACGAAAAGACCCTCGTGGAGGCACCCGAATGACTATGTGAAAAACCTTTGTTTCTTTCGATGTTTTTCGACGAATCTGTGAGGAAACGCTCAAGTTTAAGAGTCTTACACATATAAATGGTGAAAATACGAATTTTTTTCACTTTCGCTTCCGGGCCATTTTTCACCCAAAATCCATAGGTGTTAACATAGGAACTTTTTGGCCCATTGGGACAGGGTCGTTAACTCGATCTGAAAAGTTGTTTTCTCGTTTTAGTATCATACCATATCCACTAAAGATTGTCCTAAGCTTAAAATATGGAAGAAAAAAAACATTTACTCGTGTCGAAAAGACTTCACAACCTCAACCCTTACGAAAAGACCCTCGTGGAGGCACCCGAATGACTATGTGAAAAACCTTTGTTTCTTTCGATGTTTTTCGACGAATCTGTGAGGAAACGCTCAAGTTTAAGAGTCTTACACATATAAATGGTGAAAATACGAATTTTTTTCACTTTCGCTTCCGGGCCATTTTTCACCCAAAATCCATAGGTGTTAACATAGGAACTTTTTGGCCCATTGGGACAGGGTCGTTAACTCGATCTGAAAAGTTGTTTTCTCGTTTTAGTATCATACCATATCCACTAAAGATTGTCCTAAGCTTAAAATATGGAGGAAAAAAAACATTTACTCGTGTCGAAAAGACTTCACAACCTCAACCCTTACGAAAAGACCCTCGTGGAGGCACCCGAATGACTATGTGAAAAACCTTTGTTTCTTTCGATGTTTTTCGACGAATCTGTGAGGAAACGCTCAAGTTTAAGAGTCTTACACATATAAATGGTGAAAATACGAATTTTTTTCACTTTCGCCTCCGGGCCATTTTTCACCCAAAATCCATAGGTGTTAACATAGGAACTTTTTGGCCCATTGGGACAGGGTCGTTAACTCGATCTGAAAAGTTGTTTTCTCGTTTTAGTATCATACCATATCCACTAAAGATTGTCCTAAGCTTAAAATATGGAAGAAAAAAAACATTTACTCGTGTCGAAAAGACTTCACAACCTCAACCCTTACGAAAAGACCCTCGTGGAGGCACCCGAATGACTATGTGAAAAACCTTTGTTTCTTTCGATGTTTTTCGACGAATCTGTGAGGAGACGCTCAAGTTTAAGAGTCTTACACATATAAATGGTGAAAATACGAATTTTTTTCACTTTCGCTTCCGGGCCATTTTTCACCCAAAATCCATAGGTGTTAACATAGGAACTTTTTGGCCCATTGGGACAGGGTCGTTAACTCGATCTGAAAAGTTGTTTTCTCGTTTTAGTATCATACCATATCCACTAAAGATTGTCCTAAGCTTAAAATATGGAAGAAAAAAAACATTTACAAGTGTCGAAAAGACTTCACAACCTCAACCCTTACGAAAAGACCCTCGTGGAGGCACCCGAATGACTATGTGAAAAACCTTTGTTTCTTTCGATGTTTTTCGACGAATCTGTGAGGAAACGCTCAAGTTTAAGAGTCTTACACATATAAATGGTGAAAATACGAATTTTTTTCACTTTCGCTTCCGGGCCATTTTTCACCCAAAATCCATAGGTGTTAACATAGGAACTTTTTGGCCCATTGGGACAGGGTCGTTAACTCGATCTGAAAAGTTGTTTTCTCGTTTTAGTATCATACCATATCCACTAAAGATTGTCCTAAGCTTAAAATATGGAAGAAAAAAAACATTTACTCGTGTCGAAAAGACTTCACAACCTCAACCCTTACGAAAAGACCCTCGTGGAGGCACCCGAATGACTATGTGAAAAACCTTTGTTTCTTTCGATGTTTTTCGACGAATCTGTGAGGAAACGCTCAAGTTTAAGAGTCTTACACATATAAATGGTGAAAATACGAATTTTTTTCACTTTCGCCTCCGGGCCATTTTTCACCCAAAATCCATAGGTGTTAACATAGGAACTTTTTGGCCCATTGGGACAGGGTCGTTAACTCGATCTGAAAAGTTGTTTTCTCGTTTTAGTATCATACCATATCCACTAAAGATTGTCCTAAGCTTAAAATATGGAAGAAAAAAAACATTTACTCGTGTCGAAAAGACTTCACAACCTCAACCCTTACGAAAAGACCCTCGTGGAGGCACCCGAATGACTATGTGAAAAACCTTTGTTTCTTTCGATGTTTTTCGACGAATCTGTGAGGAGACGCTCAAGTTTAAGAGTCTTACACATATAAATGGTGAAAATACGAATTTTTTTCACTTTCGCTTCCGGGCCATTTTTCACCCAAAATCCATAGGTGTTAACATAGGAACTTTTTGGCCCATTGGGACAGGGTCGTTAACTCGATCTGAAAAGTTGTTTTCTCGTTTTAGTATCATACCATATCCACTAAAGATTGTCCTAAGCTTAAAATATGGAAGAAAAAAAACATTTACAAGTGTCGAAAAGACTTCACAACCTCAACCCTTACGAAAAGACCCTCGTGGAGGCACCCGAATGACTATGTGAAAAACCTTTGTTTCTTTCGATGTTTTTCGACGAATCTGTGAGGAAACGCTCAAGTTTAAGAGTCTTACACATATAAATGGTGAAAATACGAATTTTTTTCACTTTCGCTTCCGGGCCATTTTTCACCCAAAATCCATAGGTGTTAACATAGGAACTTTTTGGCCCATTGGGACAGGGTCGTTAACTCGATCTGAAAAGTTGTTTTCTCGTTTTAGTATCATACCATATCCACTAAAGATTGTCCTAAGCTTAAAATATGGAAGAAAAAAAACATTTACTCGTGTCGAAAAGACTTCACAACCTCAACCCTTACGAAAAGACCCTCGTGGAGGCACCCGAATGACTATGTGAAAAACCTTTGTTTCTTTCGATGTTTTTCGACGAATCTGTGAGGAAACGCTCAAGTTTAAGAGTCTTACACATATAAATGGTGAAAATACGAATTTTTTTCACTTTCGCCTCCGGGCCATTTTTCACCCAAAATCCATAGGTGTTAACATAGGAACTTTTTGGCCCATTGGGACAGGGTCGTTAACTCGATCTGAAAAGTTTTTTCTCGTTTTAGTATCATACCATATCCACTAAAGATTGTCCTAAGCTTAAAATATGGAAGAAAAAAAACATTTACTCGTGTCGAAAAGACTTCACAACCTCAACCCTTACGAAAAGACCCTCGTGGAGGCACCCGAATGACTATGTGAAAAACCTTTGTTTCTTTCGATGTTTTTCGACGAATCTGTGAGGAGACGCTCAAGTTTAAGAGTCTTACACATATAAATGGTGAAAATACGAATTTTTTTCACTTTCGCTTCCGGGCCATTTTTCACCCAAAATCCATAGGTGTTAACATAGGAACTTTTTGGCCCATTGGGACAGGGTCGTTAACTCGATCTGAAAAGTTGTTTTCTCGTTTTAGTATCATACCATATCCACTAAAGATTGTCCTAAGCTTAAAATATGGAAGAAAAAAAACATTTACAAGTGTCGAAAAGACTTCACAACCTCAACCCTTACGAAAAGACCCTCGTGGAGGCACCCGAATGACTATGTGAAAAACCTTTGTTTCTTTCGATGTTTTTCGACGAATCTGTGAGGAAACGCTCAAGTTTAAGAGTCTTACACATATAAATGGTGAAAATACGAATTTTTTTCACTTTCGCTTCCGGGCCATTTTTCACCCAAAATCCATAGGTGTTAACATAGGAACTTTTTGGCCCATTGGGACAGGGTCGTTAACTCGATCTGAAAAGTTGTTTTCTCGTTTTAGTATCATACCATATCCACTAAAGATTGTCCTAAGCTTAAAATATGGAAGAAAAAAAACATTTACTCGTGTCGAAAAGACTTCACAACCTCAACCCTTACGAAAAGACCCTCGTGGAGGCACCCGAATGACTATGTGAAAAACCTTTGTTTCTTTCGATGTTTTTCGACGAATCTGTGAGGAAACGCTCAAGTTTAAGAGTCTTACACATATAAATGGTGAAAATACGAATTTTTTTCACTTTCGCTTCCGGGCCATTTTTCACCCAAAATCCATAGGTGTTAACATAGGAACTTTTTGGCCCATTGGGACAGGGTCGTTAACTCGATCTGAAAAGTTGTTTTCTCGTTTTAGTATCATACCATATCCACTAAAGATTGTCCTAAGCTTAAAATATGGAAGAAAAAAAACATTTACTCGTGTCGAAAAGACTTCACAACCTCAACCCTTACGAAAAGACCCTCGTGGAGGCACCCGAATGACTATGTGAAAAACCTTTGTTTCTTTCGATGTTTTTCGACGAATCTGTGAGGAAACGCTCAAGTTTAAGAGTCTTACACATATAAATGGTGAAAATACGAATTTTTTTCACTTTCGCTTCCGGGCCATTTTTCACCCAAAATCCATAGGTGTTAACATAGGAACTTTTTGGCCCATTGGGACAGGGTCGTTAACTCGATCTGAAAAGTTGTTTTCTCGTTTTAGTATCATACCATATCCACTAAAGATTGTCCTAAGCTTAAAATATGGAAGAAAAAAAACATTTACTCGTGTCGAAAAGACTTCACAACCTCAACCCTTACGAAAAGACCCTCGTGGAGGCACCCGAATGACTATGTGAAAAACCTTTGTTTCTTTCGATGTTTTTCGACGAATCTGTGAGGAAACGCTCAAGTTTAAGAGTACTACACATATAAATGGTGAAAATACGAATTTTTTTCACTTTCGCTTCCGGGCCATTTTTCACCCAAAATCCATAGGTGTTAACATAGGAACTTTTTGGCCCATTGGGACAGGGTCGTTAACTCGATCTGAAAAGTTGTTTTCTCGTTTTAGTATCATACCATATCCACTAAAGATTGTCCTAAGCTTAAAATATGGAAGAAAAAAAACATTTACTCGTGTCGAAAAGACTTCACAACCTCAACCCTTACGAAAAGACCCTCGTGGAGGCACCCGAATGACTATGTGAAAAACCTTTGTTTCTTTCGATGTTTTTCGACGAATCTGTGAGGAAACGCTCAAGTTTAAGAGTCTTACACATATAAATGGTGAAAATACGAATTTTTTTCACTTTCGCTTCCGGGCCATTTTTCACCCAAAATCCATAGGTGTTAACATAGGAACTTTTTGGCCCATTGGGACAGGGTCGTTAACTCGATCTGAAAAGTTGTTTTCTCGTTTTAGTATCATACCATATCCACTAAAGATTGTCCTAAGCTTAAAATATGGAAGAAAAAAAACATTTACTCGTGTCGAAAAGACTTCACAACCTCAACCCTTACGAAAAGACCCTCGTGGAGGCACCCGAATGACTATGTGAAAAACCTTTGTTTCTTTCGATGTTTTTCGACGAATCTGTGAGGAAACGCTCAAGTTTAAGAGTCTTACACATATAAATGGTGAAAATACGAATTTTTTTCACTTTCGCTTCCGGGCCATTTTTCACCCAAAATCCATAGGTGTTAACATAGGAACTTTTTGGCCCATTGCGACAGGGTCGTTAACTCGATCTGAAAAGTTTTTTTCTCGTTTTAGTATCATACCATATCCACTAAAGATTGTCCTAAGCTTAAAATATGGAAGAAAAAAAACATTTACTCGTGTCGAAAAGACTTCACAACCTCAACCCTTACGAAAAGACCCTCGTGGAGGCACCCGAATGACTATGTGAAAAACCTTTGTTTCTTTCGATGTTTTTCGACGAATCTGTGAGGAAACGCTCAAGTTTAAGAGTCTTACACATATAAATGGTGAAAATACGAATTTTTTTCACTTTCGCTTCCGGGCCATTTTTCACCCAAAATCCATAGGTGTTAACATAGGAACTTTTTGGCCCATTGGGACAGGGTCGTTAACTCGATCTGAAAAGTTGTTTTCTCGTTTTAGTATCATACCATATCCACTAAAGATTGTCCTAAGCTTAAAATATGGAAGAAAAAAAACATTTACTCGTGTCGAAAAGACTTCACAACCTCAACCCTTACGAAAAGACCCTCGTGGAGGCACCCGAATGACTATGTGAAAAACCTTTGTTTCTTTCGATGTTTTTCGACGAATCTGTGAGGAAACGCTCAAGTTTAAGAGTACTACACATATAAATGGTGAAAATACGAATTTTTTTCACTTTCGCTTCCGGGCCATTTTTCACCCAAAATCCATAGGTGTTAACATAGGAACTTTTTGGCCCATTGGGACAGGGTCGTTAACTCGATCTGAAAAGTTGTTTTCTCGTTTTAGTATCATACCATATCCACTAAAGATTGTCCTAAGCTTAAAATATGGAAGAAAAAAAACATTTACTCGTGTCGAAAAGACTTCACAACCTCAACCCTTACGAAAAGACCCTCGTGGAGGCACCCGAATGACTATGTGAAAAACCTTTGTTTCTTTCGATGTTTTTCGACGAATCTGTGAGGAAACGCTCAAGTTTAAGAGTCTTACACATATAAATGGTGAAAATACGAATTTTTTTCACTTTCGCTTCCGGGCCATTTTTCACCCAAAATCCATAGGTGTTAACATAGGAACTTTTTGGCCCATTGGGACAGGGTCGTTAACTCGATCTGAAAAGTTGTTTTCTCGTTTTAGTATCATACCATATCCACTAAAGATTGTCCTAAGCTTAAAATATGGAAGAAAAAAAACATTTACTCGTGTCGAAAAGACTTCACAACCTCAACCCTTACGAAAAGACCCTCGTGGAGGCACCCGAATGACTATGTGAAAAACCTTTGTTTCTTTCGATGTTTTTCGACGAATCTGTGAGGAAACGCTCAAGTTTAAGAGTCTTACACATATAAATGGTGAAAATACGAATTTTTTTCACTTTCGCTTCCGGGCCATTTTTCACCCAAAATCCATAGGTGTTAACATAGGAACTTTTTGGCCCATTGCGACAGGGTCGTTAACTCGATCTGAAAAGTTTTTTTCTCGTTTTAGTATCATACCATATCCACTAAAGATTGTCCTAAGCTTAAAATATGGAAGAAAAAAAACATTTACTCGTGTCGAAAAGACTTCACAACCTCAACCCTTACGAAAAGACCCTCGTGGAGGCACCCGAATGACTATGTGAAAAACCTTTGTTTCTTTCGATGTTTTTCGACGAATCTGTGAGGAAACGCTCAAGTTTAAGAGTCTTACACATATAAATGGTGAAAATACGAATTTTTTTCACTTTCGCTTCCGGGCCATTTTTCACCCAAAATCCATAGGTGTTAACATAGGAACTTTTTGGCCCATTGGGACAGGGTCGTTAACTCGATCTGAAAAGTTGTTTTCTCGTTTTAGTATCATACCATATCCACTAAAGATTGTCCTAAGCTTAAAATATGGAAGAAAAAAAACATTTACTCGTGTCGAAAAGACTTCACAACCTCAACCCTTACGAAAAGACCCTCGTGGAGGCACCCGAATGACTATGTGAAAAACCTTTGTTTCTTTCGATGTTTTTCGACGAAGAGGAAACGCTCAAGTTTAAAGAGTACTACACATATAAATGGTGAAAATACGAATTTTTTTCACTTTCGCTTCCGGGCCATTTTTCACCCAAAATCCATAGGTGTTAACATAGGAACTTTTTGGCCCATTGGGACAGGGTCGTTAACTCGATCTGAAAAGTTGTTTTCTCGTTTTAGTATCATACCATATCCACTAAAGATTGTCCTAAGCTTAAAATATGGAAGAAAAAAAACATTTACTCGTGTCGAAAAAGACTTCACAACCTCAACCCTTACGAAAAGACCCTCGTGGAGGCACCCGAATGACTATGTGAAAAACCTTTGTTTCTTTCGAGATGTTTTTCGACGAATCTGTGAGGAAACGCTCAAGTTTAAGAGTCTTACACATATAAATGGTGAAAATACGAATTTTTTTCACTTTCGCTTCCGGGCCATTTTTCACCCAAAATCCATAGGTGTTAACATAGGAACTTTTTGGCCCATTGGGACAGGGTCGTTAACTCGATCTGAAAAGTTGTTTTCTCGTTTTAGTATCATACCATATCCACTAAAGATTGTCCTAAGCTTAAAATATGGAAGAAAAAAAACATTTACTCGTGTCGAAAAGACTTCACAACCTCAACCCTTACGAAAAGACCCTCGTGGAGGCACCCGAATGACTATGTGAAAAACCTTTGTTTCTTTCGATGTTTTTCGACGAATCTGTGAGGAAACGCTCAAGTTTAAGAGTCTTACACATATAAATGGTGAAAATACGAATTTTTTTCACTTTCGCTTCCGGGCCATTTTTCACCCAAAATCCATAGGTGTTAACATAGGAACTTTTTGGCCCATTGGGACAGGGTCGTTAACTCGATCTGAAAAGTTGTTTTCTCGTTTTAGTATCATACCATATCCACTAAAGATTGTCCTAAGCTTAAAATATGGAAGAAAAAAAACATTTACTCGTGTCGAAAAGACTTCACAACCTCAACCCTTACGAAAAGACCCTCGTGGAGGCACCCGAATGACTATGTGAAAAACCTTTGTTTCTTTCGATGTTTTTCGACGAATCTGTGAGGAAACGCTCAAGTTTAAGAGTACTACACATATAAATGGTGAAAATACGAATTTTTTTCACTTTCGCTTCCGGGCCATTTTTCACCCAAAATCCATAGGTGTTAACATAGGAACTTTTTTGGCCCATTGGGACAGGGTCGTTAACTCGATCTGAAAAGTTGTTTTCTCGTTTTAGTATCATACCATATCCACTAAAGATTGTCCTAAGCTTAAAATATGGAAGAAAAAAAACATTTACTCGTGTCGAAAAGACTTCACAACCTCAACCCTTACGAAAAGACCCTCGTGGAGGCACCCGAATGACTATGTGAAAAACCTTTGTTTCTTTCGATGTTTTTCGACGAATCTGTGAGGAAACGCTCAAGTTTAAGAGTCTTACACATATAAATGGTGAAAATACGAATTTTTTTCACTTTCGCTTCCGGGCCATTTTTCACCCAAAATCCATAGGTGTTAACATAGGAACTTTTTGGCCCATTGGGACAGGGTCGTTAACTCGATCTGAAAAGTTGTTTTCTCGTTTTAGTATCATACCATATCCACTAAAGATTGTCCTAAGCTTAAAATATGGAAGAAAAAAAACATTTACTCGTGTCGAAAAGACTTCACAACCTCAACCCTTACGAAAAGACCCTCGTGGAGGCACCCGAATGACTATGTGAAAAACCTTTGTTTCTTTCGATGTTTTTCGACGAATCTGTGAGGAAACGCTCAAGTTTAAGAGTCTTACACATATAAATGGTGAAAATACGAATTTTTTTCACTTTCGCTTCCGGGCCATTTTTCACCCAAAATCCATAGGTGTTAACATAGGAACTTTTTGGCCCATTGGGACAGGGTCGTTAACTCGATCTGAAAAGTTGTTTTCTCGTTTTAGTATCATACCATATCCACTAAAGATTGTCCTAAGCTTAAAATATGGAAGAAAAAAAACATTTACTCGTGTCGAAAAGACTTCACAACCTCAACCCTTACGAAAAGACCCTCGTGGAGGCACCCGAATGACTATGTGAAAAACCTTTGTTTCTTTCGATGTTTTTCGACGAATCTGTGAGGAAACGCTCAAGTTTAAGAGTCTTACACATATAAATGGTGAAAATACGAATTTTTTTTCACTTTCGCTTCCGGGCCATTTTTCACCCAAAATCCATAGGTGTTAACATAGGAACTTTTTGGCCCATTGGGACAGGGTCGTTAACTCGATCTGAAAAGTTGTTTTCTCGTTTTAGTATCATACCATATCCACTAAAGATTGTCCTAAGCTTAAAATATGGAAGAAAAAAACATTTACTCGTGTCGAAAAGACTTCACAACCTCAACCCTTACGAAAAGACCCTCGTGGAGGCACCCGAATGACTATGTGAAAAACCTTTGTTTCTTTCGATGTTTTTCGACGAATCTGTGAGGAAACGCTCAAGTTTAAGAGTACTACACATATAAATGGTGAAAATACGAATTTTTTTCACTTTCGCTTCCGGGCCATTTTTCACCCAAAATCCATAGGTGTTAACATAGGAACTTTTTGGCCCATTGGGACAGGGTCGTTAACTCGATCTGAAAAGTTGTTTTCTCGTTTTAGTATCATACCATATCCACTAAAGATTGTCCTAAGCTTAAAATATGGAAGAAAAAAAACATTTACTCGTGTCGAAAAGACTTCACAACCTCAACCCTTACGAAAAGACCCTCGTGGAGGCACCCGAATGACTATGTGAAAAACCTTTGTTTCTTTCGATGTTTTTCGACGAATCTGTGAGGAAACGCTCAAGTTTAAGAGTACTACACATATAAATGGTGAAAATACGAATTTTTTTCACTTTCGCTTCCGGGCCATTTTTCACCCAAAATCCATAGGTGTTAACATAGGAACTTTTTGGCCCATTGGGACAGGGTCGTTAACTCGATCTGAAAAGTTGTTTTCTCGTTTTAGTATCATACCATATCCACTAAAGATTGTCCTAAGCTTAAAATATGGAAGAAAAAAAACATTTACTCGTGTCGAAAAGACTTCACAACCTCAACCCTTACGAAAAGACCCTCGTGGAGGCACCCGAATGACTATGTGAAAAACCTTTGTTTCTTTCGATGTTTTTCGACGAATCTGTGAGGAAACGCTCAAGTTTAAGAGTCTTACACATATAAATGGTGAAAATATGAATTTTTTTCACTTTCGCTTCCGGGCCATTTTTCACCCAAAATCCATAGGTGTTAACATAGGAACTTTTTGGCCCATTGGGACAGGGTCGTTAACTCGATCTGAAAAGTTGTTTTCTCGTTTTAGTATCATACCATATCCACTAAAGATTGTCCTAAGCTTAAAATATGGAAGAAAAAAAACATTTACTCGTGTCGAAAAGACTTCACAACCTCAACCCTTACGAAAAGACCCTCGTGGAGGCACCCGAATGACTATGTGAAAAACCTTTGTTTCTTTCGATGTTTTTCGACGAATCTGTGAGGAAACGCTCAAGTTTAAGAGTCTTACACATATAAATGGTGAAAATACGAATTTTTTTCACTTTCGCTTCCGGGCCATTTTTCACCCAAAATCCATAGGTGTTAACATAGGAACTTTTTGGCCCATTGGGACAGGGTCGTTAACTCGATCTGAAAAGTTGTTTTCTCGTTTTAGTATCATACCATATCCACTAAAGATTGTCCTAAGCTTAAAATATGGAAGAAAAAAAACATTTACTCGTGTCGAAAAGACTTCACAACCTCAACCCTTACGAAAAGACCCTCGTGGAGGCACCCGAATGACTATGTGAAAAACCTTTGTTTCTTTCGATGTTTTTCGACGAATCTGTGAGGAAACGCTCAAGTTTAAGAGTCTTACACATATAAATGGTGAAAATACGAATTTTTTTCACTTTCGCTTCCGGGCCATTTTTCACCCAAAATCCATAGGTGTTAACATAGGAACTTTTTGGCCCATTGGGACAGGGTCGTTAACTCGATCTGAAAAGTTGTTTTCTCGTTTTAGTATCATACCATATCCACTAAAGATTGTCCTAAGCTTAAAATATGGAAGAAAAAAAACATTTACTCGTGTCGAAAAGACTTCACAACCTCAACCCTTACGAAAAGACCCTCGTGGAGGCACCCGAATGACTATGTGAAAAACCTTTGTTTCTTTCGATGTTTTTCGACGAATCTGTGAGGAAACGCTCAAGTTTAAGAGTACTACACATATAAATGGTGAAAATACGAATTTTTTTCACTTTCGCTTCCGGGCCATTTTTCACCCAAACTCCATAGGTGTTAACATAGGAACTTTTTGGCCCATTGGGACAGGGTCGTTAACTCGATCTGAAAAGTTGTTTTCTCGTTTTAGTATCATACCATATCCACTAAAGATTGTCCTAAGCTTAAAATATGGAAGAAAAAAAACATTTACTCGTGTCGAAAAGACTTCACAACCTCAACCCTTACGAAAAGACCCTCGTGGAGGCACCCGAATGACTATGTGAAAAACCTTTGTTTCTTTCGATGTTTTTCGACGAATCTGTGAGGAAACGCTCAAGTTTAAGAGTCTTACACATATAAATGGTGAAAATACGAATTTTTTTCACTTTCGCTTCCGGGCCATTTTTCACCCAAAATCCATAGGTGTTAACATAGGAACTTTTTGGCCCATTGGGACAGGGTCGTTAACTCGATCTGAAAAGTTGTTTTCTCGTTTTAGTATCATACCATATCCACTAAAGATTGTCCTAAGCTTAAAATATGGAAGAAAAAAAACATTTACTCGTGTCGAAAAGACTTCACAACCTCAACCCTTACGAAAAGACCCTCGTGGAGGCACCCGAATGACTATGTGAAAAACCTTTGTTTCTTTCGATGTTTTTCGACGAATCTGTGAGGAAACGCTCAAGTTTAAGAGTACTACACATATAAATGGTGAAAATACGAATTTTTTTCACTTTCGCTTCCGGGCCATTTTTCACCCAAAATCCATAGGTGTTAACATAGGAACTTTTTGGCCCATTGGGACAGGGTCGTTAACTCGATCTGAAAAGTTGTTTTCTCGTTTTAGTATCATACCATATCCACTAAAGATTGTCCTAAGCTTAAAATATGGAAGAAAAAAAACATTTACTCGTGTCGAAAAGACTTCACAACCTCAACCCTTACGAAAAGACCCTCGTGGAGGCACCCGAATGACTATGTGAAAAACCTTTGTTTCTTTCGATGTTTTTCGACGAATCTGTGAGGAAACGCTCAAGTTTAAGAGTCTTACACATATAAATGGTGAAAATACGAATTTTTTTCACTTTCGCTTCCGGGCCATTTTTCACCCAAAATCCATAGGTGTTAACATAGGAACTTTTTGGCCCATTGGGACAGGGTCGTTAACTCGATCTGAAAAGTTGTTTTCTCGTTTTAGTATCATACCATATCCACTAAAGATTGTCCTAAGCTTAAAATATGGAAGAAAAAAAACATTTACTCGTGTCGAAAAGACTTCACAACCTCAACCCTTACGAAAAGACCCTCGTGGAGGCACCCGAATGACTATGTGAAAAACCTTTGTTTCTTTCGATGTTTTTCGACGAATCTGTGAGGAAACGCTCAAGTTTAAGAGTACTACACATATAAATGGTGAAAATACGAATTTTTTTCACTTTCGCTTCCGGGCCATTTTTCACCCAAAATCCATAGGTGTTAACATAGGAACTTTTTGGCCCATTGGGACAGGGTCGTTAACTCGATCTGAAAAGTTGTTTTCTCGTTTTAGTATCATACCATATCCACTAAAGATTGTCCTAAGCTTAAAATATGGAAGAAAAAAAACATTTACTCGTGTCGAAAAGACTTCACAACCTCAACCCTTACGAAAAGACCCTCGTGGAGGCACCCGAATGACTCTGTGAAAAACCTTTGTTTCTTTCGATGTTTTTCGACGAATCTGTGAGGAAACGCTCAAGTTTAAGAGTACTACACATATAAATGGTGAAAATACGAATTTTTTTCACTTTCGCTTCCGGGCCATTTTTCACCCAAAATCCATAGGTGTTAACATAGGAACTTTTTGGCCCATTGGGACAGGGTCGTTAACTCGATCTGAAAAGTTGTTTTCTCGTTTTAGTATCATACCATATCCACTAAAGATTGTCCTAAGCTTAAAATATGGAAGAAAAAAAACATTTACTCGTGTCGAAAAGACTTCACAACCTCAACCCTTACGAAAAGACCCTCGTGGAGGCACCCGAATGACTATGTGAAAAACCTTTGTTTCTTTCGATGTTTTTCGACGAATCTGTGAGGAAACGCTCAAGTTTAAGAGTCTTACACATATAAATGGTGAAAATACGAATTTTTTTCACTTTCGCTTCCGGGCCATTTTTCACCCAAAATCCATAGGTGTTAACATAGGAACTTTTTGGCCCATTGGGACAGGGTCGTTAACTCGATCTGAAAAGTTGTTTTCTCGTTTTAGTATCATACCATATCCACTAAAGATTGTCCTAAGCTTAAAATATGGAAGAAAAAAAACATTTACTCGTGTCGAAAAGACTTCACAACCTCAACCCTTACGAAAAGACCCTCGTGGAGGCACCCGAATGACTATGTGAAAAACCTTTGTTTCTTTCGATGTTTTTCGACGAATCTGTGAGGAAACGCTCAAGTTTAAGAGTCTTACACATATAAATGGTGAAAATACGAATTTTTTTCACTTTCGCTTCCGGGCCATTTTTCACCCAAAATCCATAGGTGTTAACATAGGAACTTTTTGGCCCATTGGGACAGGGTCGTTAACTCGATCTGAAAAGTTGTTTTCTCGTTTTAGTATCATACCATATCCACTAAAGATTGTCCTAAGCTTAAAATATGGAAGAAAAAAAACATTTACTCGTGTCGAAAAGACTTCACAACCTCAACCCTTACGAAAAGACCCTCGTGGAGGCACCCGAATGACTATGTGAAAAACCTTTGTTTCTTTCGATGTTTTTCGACGAATCTGTGAGGAAACGCTCAAGTTTAAGAGTCTTACACATATAAATGGTGAAAATACGAATTTTTTTCACTTTCGCTTCCGGGCCATTTTTCACCCAAAATCCATAGGTGTTAACATAGGAACTTTTTGGCCCATTGGGACAGGGTCGTTAACTCGATCTGAAAAGTTGTTTTCTCGTTTTAGTATCATACCATATCCACTAAAGATTGTCCTCAGCTTAAAATATGGAAGAAAAAAAACATTTACTCGTGTCGAAAAGACTTCACAACCTCAACCCTTACGAAAAGACCCTCGTGGAGGCACCCGAATGACTATGTGAAAAACCTTTGTTTCTTTCGATGTTTTTCGACGAATCTGTGAGGAAACGCTCAAGTTTAAGAGTACTACACATATAAATGGTGAAAATACGAATTTTTTTCACTTTCGCTTCCGGGCCATTTTTCACCCAAAATCCATAGGTGTTAACATAGGAACTTTTTGGCCCATTGGGACAGGGTCGTTAACTCGATCTGAAAAGTTGTTTTCTCGTTTTAGTATCATACCATATCCACTAAAGATTGTCCTAAGCTTAAAATATGGAAGAAAAAAAACATTTACTCGTGTCGAAAAGACTTCACAACCTCAACCCTTACGAAAAGACCCTCGTGGAGGCACCCGAATGACTCTGTGAAAAACCTTTGTTTCTTTCGATGTTTTTCGACGAATCTGTGAGGAAACGCTCAAGTTTAAGAGTCTTACACATATAAATGGTGAAAATACGAATTTTTTTCACTTTCGCTTCCGGGCCATTTTTCACCCAAAATCCATAGGTGTTAACATAGGAACTTTTTGGCCCATTGGGACAGGGTCGTTAACTCGATCTGAAAAGTTGTTTTCTCGTTTTAGTATCATACCATATCCACTAAAGATTGTCCTAAGCTTAAAATATGGAAGAAAAAAAACATTTACTCGTGTCGAAAAGACTTCACAACCTCAACCCTTACGAAAAGACCCTCGTGGAGGCACCCGAATGACTATGTGAAAAACCTTTGTTTCTTTCGATGTTTTTCGACGAATCTGTGAGGAAACGCTCAAGTTTAAGAGTCTTACACATATAAATGGTGAAAATACGAATTTTTTTCACTTTCGCTTCCGGGCCATTTTTCACCCAAAATCCATAGGTGTTAACATAGGAACTTTTTGGCCCATTGGGACAGGGTCGTTAACTCGATCTGAAAAGTTGTTTTCTCGTTTTAGTATCATACCATATCCACTAAAGATTGTCCTAAGCTTAAAATATGGAAGAAAAAAAACATTTACTCGTGTCGAAAAGACTTCACAACCTCAACCCTTACGAAAAGACCCTCGTGGAGGCACCCGAATGACTATGTGAAAAACCTTTGTTTCTTTCGATGTTTTTCGACGAATCTGTGAGGAAACGCTCAAGTTTAAGAGTCTTACACATATAAATGGTGAAAATACGAATTTTTTTCACTTTCGCTTCCGGGCCATTTTTCACCCAAAATCCATAGGTGTTAACATAGGAACTTTTTGGCCCATTGGGACAGGGTCGTTAACTCGATCTGAAAAGTTGTTTTCTCGTTTTAGTATCATACCATATCCACTAAAGATTGTCCTAAGCTTAAAATATGGAAGAAAAAAAACATTTACTCGTGTCGAAAAGACTTCACAACCTCAACCCTTACGAAAAGACCCTCGTGGAGGCACCCGAATGACTATGTGAAAAACCTTTGTTTCTTTCGATGTTTTTCGACGAATCTGTGAGGAAACGCTCAAGTTTAAGAGTACTACACATATAAATGGTGAAAATACGAATTTTTTTCACTTTCGCTTCCGGGCCATTTTTCACCCAAAATCCATAGGTGTTAACATAGGAACTTTTTGGCCCATTGGGACAGGGTCGTTAACTCGATCTGAAAAGTTGTTTTCTCGTTTTAGTATCATACCATATCCACTAAAGATTGTCCTAAGCTTAAAATATGGAAGAAAAAAAACATTTACTCGTGTCGAAAAGACTTCACAACCTCAACCCTTACGAAAAGACCCTCGTGGAGGCACCCGAATGACTATGTGAAAAACCTTTGTTTCTTTCGATGTTTTTCGACGAATCTGTGAGGAAACGCTCAAGTTTAAGAGTACTACACATATAAATGGTGAAAATACGAATTTTTTTCACTTTCGCTTCCGGGCCATTTTTCACCCAAAATCCATAGGTGTTAACATAGGAACTTTTTGGCCCATTGGGACAGGGTCGTTAACTCGATCTGAAAAGTTGTTTTCTCGTTTTAGTATCATACCATATCCACTAAAGATTGTCCTAAGCTTAAAATATGGAAGAAAAAAAACATTTACTCGTGTCGAAAAGACTTCACAACCTCAACCCTTACGAAAAGACCCTCGTGGAGGCACCCGAATGACTATGTGAAAAACCTTTGTTTCTTTCGATGTTTTTCGACGAATCTGTGAGGAAACGCTCAAGTTTAAGAGTCTTACACATATAAATGGTGAAAATACGAATTTTTTTCACTTTCGCTTCCGGGCCATTTTTCACCCAAAATCCATAGGTGTTAACATAGGAACTTTTTGGCCCATTGGGACAGGGTCGTTAACTCGATCTGAAAAGTTGTTTTCTCGTTTTAGTATCATACCATATCCACTAAAGATTGTCCTAAGCTTAAAATATGGAAGAAAAAAAACATTTACTCGTGTCGAAAAGACTTCACAACCTCAACCCTTACGAAAAGACCCTCGTGGAGGCACCCGAATGACTATGTGAAAAACCTTTGTTTCTTTCGATGTTTTTCGACGAATCTGTGAGGAAACGCTCAAGTTTAAGAGTCTTACACATATAAATGGTGAAAATACGAATTTTTTTCACTTTCGCTTCCGGGCCATTTTTCACCCAAAATCCATAGGTGTTAACATAGGAACTTTTTGGCCCATTGGGACAGGGTCGTTAACTCGATCTGAAAAGTTGTTTTCTCGTTTTAGTATCATACCATATCCACTAAAGATTGTCCTAAGCTTAAAATATGGAAGAAAAAAAACATTTACTCGTGTCGAAAAGACTTCACAACCTCAACCCTTACGAAAAGACCCTCGTGGAGGCACCCGAATGACTATGTGAAAAACCTTTGTTTCTTTCGATGTTTTTCGACGAATCTGTGAGGAAACGCTCAAGTTTAAGAGTCTTACACATATAAATGGTGAAAATACGAATTTTTTTCACTTTCGCTTCCGGGCCATTTTTCACCCAAAATCCATAGGTGTTAACATAGGAACTTTTTGGCCCATTGGGACAGGGTCGTTAACTCGATCTGAAAAGTTGTTTTCTCGTTTTAGTATCATACCATATCCACTAAAGATTGTCCTAAGCTTAAAATATGGAAGAAAAAAAACATTTACTCGTGTCGAAAAGACTTCACAACCTCAACCCTTACGAAAAGACCCTCGTGGAGGCACCCGAATGACTATGTGAAAAACCTTTGTTTCTTTCGATGTTTTTCGACGAATCTGTGAGGAAACGCTCAAGTTTAAGAGTACTACACATATAAATGGTGAAAATACGAATTTTTTTCACTTTCGCTTCCGGGCCATTTTTCACCCAAAATCCATAGGTGTTAACATAGGAACTTTTTGGCCCATTGGGACAGGGTCGTTAACTCGATCTGAAAAGTTGTTTTCTCGTTTTAGTATCATACCATATCCACTAAAGATTGTCCTAAGCTTAAAATATGGAAGAAAAAAAACATTTACTCGTGTCGAAAAGACTTCACAACCTCAACCCTTACGAAAAGACCCTCGTGGAGGCACCCGAATGACTATGTGAAAAACCTTTGTTTCTTTCGATGTTTTTCGACGAATCTGTGAGGAAACGCTCAAGTTTAAGAGTCTTACACATATAAATGGTGAAAATACGAATTTTTTTCACTTTCGCTTCCGGGCCATTTTTCACCCAAAATCCATAGGTGTTAACATAGGAACTTTTTGGCCCATTGGGACAGGGTCGTTAACTCGATCTGAAAAGTTGTTTTCTCGTTTTAGTATCATACCATATCCACTAAAGATTGTCCTAAGCTTAAAATATGGAAGAAAAAAAACATTTACTCGTGTCGAAAAGACTTCACAACCTCAACCCTTACGAAAAGACCCTCGTGGAGGCACCCGAATGACTATGTGAAAAACCTTTGTTTCTTTCGATGTTTTTCGACGAATCTGTGAGGAAACGCTCAAGTTTAAGAGTACTACACATATAAATGGTGAAAATACGAATTTTTTTCACTTTCGCTTCCGGGCCATTTTTCACCCAAAATCCATAGGTGTTAACATAGGAACTTTTTGGCCCATTGGGACAGGGTCGTTAACTCGATCTGAAAAGTTGTTTTCTCGTTTTAGTATCATACCATATCCACTAAAGATTGTCCTAAGCTTAAAATATGGAAGAAAAAAAACATTTACTCGTGTCGAAAAGACTTCACAACCTCAACCCTTACGAAAAGACCCTCGTGGAGGCACCCGAATGACTATGTGAAAAACCTTTGTTTCTTTCGATGTTTTTCGACGAATCTGTGAGGAAACGCTCAAGTTTAAGAGTCTTACACATATAAATGGTGAAAATACGAATTTTTTTCACTTTCGCTTCCGGGCCATTTTTCACCCAAAATCCATAGGTGTTAACATAGGAACTTTTTGGCCCATTGGGACAGGGTCGTTAACTCGATCTGAAAAGTTGTTTTCTCGTTTTAGTATCATACCATATCCACTAAAGATTGTCCTAAGCTTAAAATATGGAAGAAAAAAAACATTTACTCGTGTCGAAAAGACTTCACAACCTCAACCCTTACGAAAAGACCCTCGTGGAGGCACCCGAATGACTATGTGAAAAACCTTTGTTTCTTTCGATGTTTTTCGACGAATCTGTGAGGAAACGCTCAAGTTTAAGAGTACTACACATATAAATGGTGAAAATACGAATTTTTTTCACTTTCGCTTCCGGGCCATTTTTCACCCAAAATCCATAGGTGTTAACATAGGAACTTTTTGGCCCATTGGGACAGGGTCGTTAACTCGATCTGAAAAGTTGTTTTCTCGTTTTAGTATCATACCATATCCACTAAAGATTGTCCTAAGCTTAAAATATGGAAGAAAAAAAACATTTACTCGTGTCGAAAAGACTTCACAACCTCAACCCTTACGAAAAGACCCTCGTGGAGGCACCCGAATGACTCTGTGAAAAACCTTTGTTTCTTTCGATGTTTTTCGACGAATCTGTGAGGAAACGCTCAAGTTTAAGAGTACTACACATATAAATGGTGAAAATACGAATTTTTTTCACTTTCGCTTCCGGGCCATTTTTCACCCAAAATCCATAGGTGTTAACATAGGAACTTTTTGGCCCATTGGGACAGGGTCGTTAACTCGATCTGAAAAGTTGTTTTCTCGTTTTAGTATCATACCATATCCACTAAAGATTGTCCTAAGCTTAAAATATGGAAGAAAAAAAACATTTACTCGTGTCGAAAAGACTTCACAACCTCAACCCTTACGAAAAGACCCTCGTGGAGGCACCCGAATGACTATGTGAAAAACCTTTGTTTCTTTCGATGTTTTTCGACGAATCTGTGAGGAAACGCTCAAGTTTAAGAGTCTTACACATATAAATGGTGAAAATACGAATTTTTTTCACTTTCGCTTCCGGGCCATTTTTCACCCAAAATCCATAGGTGTTAACATAGGAACTTTTTGGCCCATTGGGACAGGGTCGTTAACTCGATCTGAAAAGTTGTTTTCTCGTTTTAGTATCATACCATATCCACTAAAGATTGTCCTAAGCTTAAAATATGGAAGAAAAAAAACATTTACTCGTGTCGAAAAGACTTCACAACCTCAACCCTTACGAAAAGACCCTCGTGGAGGCACCCGAATGACTATGTGAAAAACCTTTGTTTCTTTCGATGTTTTTCGACGAATCTGTGAGGAAACGCTCAAGTTTAAGAGTACTACACATATAAATGGTGAAAATACGAATTTTTTTCACTTTCGCTTCCGGGCCATTTTTCACCCAAAATCCATAGGTGTTAACATAGGAACTTTTTGGCCCATTGGGACAGGGTCGTTAACTCGATCTGAAAAGTTGTTTTCTCGTTTTAGTATCATACCATATCCACTAAAGATTGTCCTAAGCTTAAAATATGGAAGAAAAAAAACATTTACTCGTGTCGAAAAGACTTCACAACCTCAACCCTTACGAAAAGACCCTCGTGGAGGCACCCGAATGACTATGTGAAAAACCTTTGTTTCTTTCGATGTTTTTCGACGAATCTGTGAGGAAACGCTCAAGTTTAAGAGTCTTACACATATAAATGGTGAAAATACGAATTTTTTTCACTTTCGCTTCCGGGCCATTTTTCACCCAAAATCCATAGGTGTTAACATAGGAACTTTTTGGCCCATTGGGACAGGGTCGTTAACTCGATCTGAAAAGTTGTTTTCTCGTTTTAGTATCATACCATATCCACTAAAGATTGTCCTAAGCTTAAAATATGGAAGAAAAAAAACATTTACTCGTGTCGAAAAGACTTCACAACCTCAACCCTTACGAAAAGACCCTCGTGGAGGCACCCGAATGACTATGTGAAAAACCTTTGTTTCTTTCGATGTTTTTCGACGAATCTGTGAGGAAACGCTCAAGTTTAAGAGTACTACACATATAAATGGTGAAAATACGAATTTTTTTCACTTTCGCTTCCGGGCCATTTTTCACCCAAAATCCATAGGTGTTAACATAGGAACTTTTTGGCCCATTGGGACAGGGTCGTTAACTCGATCTGAAAAGTTGTTTTCTCGTTTTAGTATCATACCATATCCACTAAAGATTGTCCTAAGCTTAAAATATGGAAGAAAAAAAACATTTACTCGTGTCGAAAAGACTTCACAACCTCAACCCTTACGAAAAGACCCTCGTGGAGGCACCCGAATGACTCTGTGAAAAACCTTTGTTTCTTTCGATGTTTTTCGACGAATCTGTGAGGAAACGCTCAAGTTTAAGAGTACTACACATATAAATGGTGAAAATACGAATTTTTTTCACTTTCGCTTCCGGGCCATTTTTCACCCAAAATCCATAGGTGTTAACATAGGAACTTTTTGGCCCATTGGGACAGGGTCGTTAACTCGATCTGAAAAGTTGTTTTCTCGTTTTAGTATCATACCATATCCACTAAAGATTGTCCTAAGCTTAAAATATGGAAGAAAAAAAACATTTACTCGTGTCGAAAAGACTTCACAACCTCAACCCTTACGAAAAGACCCTCGTGGAGGCACCCGAATGACTATGTGAAAAACCTTTGTTTCTTTCGATGTTTTTCGACGAATCTGTGAGGAAACGCTCAAGTTTAAGAGTCTTACACATATAAATGGTGAAAATACGAATTTTTTTCACTTTCGCTTCCGGGCCATTTTTCACCCAAAATCCATAGGTGTTAACATAGGAACTTTTTGGCCCATTGGGACAGGGTCGTTAACTCGATCTGAAAAGTTGTTTTCTCGTTTTAGTATCATACCATATCCACTAAAGATTGTCCTAAGCTTAAAATATGGAAGAAAAAAAACATTTACTCGTGTCGAAAAGACTTCACAACCTCAACCCTTACGAAAAGACCCTCGTGGAGGCACCCGAATGACTATGTGAAAAACCTTTGTTTCTTTCGATGTTTTTCGACGAATCTGTGAGGAAACGCTCAAGTTTAAGAGTACTACACATATAAATGGTGAAAATACGAATTTTTTTCACTTTCGCTTCCGGGCCATTTTTCACCCAAAATCCATAGGTGTTAACATAGGAACTTTTTGGCCCATTGGGACAGGGTCGTTAACTCGATCTGAAAAGTTGTTTTCTCGTTTTAGTATCATACCATATCCACTAAAGATTGTCCTAAGCTTAAAATATGGAAGAAAAAAAACATTTACTCGTGTCGAAAAGACTTCACAACCTCAACCCTTACGAAAAGACCCTCGTGGAGGCACCCGAATGACTATGTGAAAAACCTTTGTTTCTTTCGATGTTTTTCGACGAATCTGTGAGGAAACGCTCAAGTTTAAGAGTCTTACACATATAAATGGTGAAAATACGAATTTTTTTCACTTTCGCTTCCGGGCCATTTTTCACCCAAAATCCATAGGTGTTAACATAGGAACTTTTTGGCCCATTGGGACAGGGTCGTTAACTCGATCTGAAAAGTTGTTTTCTCGTTTTAGTATCATACCATATCCACTAAAGATTGTCCTAAGCTTAAAATATGGAAGAAAAAAAACATTTACTCGTGTCGAAAAGACTTCACAACCTCAACCCTTACGAAAAGACCCTCGTGGAGGCACCCGAATGACTATGTGGAAAACCTTTGTTTCTTTCGATGTTTTTCGACGAATCTGTAAGGAAACGCTCAAGTTTAAGAGTCTTACACATATAAATGGTGAAAATACGAATTTTTTTCACTTTCGCTTCCGGGCCATTTTTCACTCAAAATCCATAGGTGTTAACATAGGAACTTTTTTGCCCATTGGGACAGGGTCGTTTACTCGATCTGAAAAGTTGTTTTCTCGTTTTAGTATCATACCATATCCACTAAAGATTGTCCTAAGCTTAAAATATGGAAGAAAAAAAACATTTACTCGTGTCGAAAAGACTTCACAACCTCAACCCTTACGAAAAGACCCTCGTGGAGGCACCCGAATGACTATGTGGAAAACCTTTGTTTCTTTCGATGTTTTTCGACGAATCTGTAAGGAAACGCTCAAGTTTAAGAGTCTTACACATATAAATGGTGAAAATACGAATTTTTTTGACTTTCGCTTCCGGGCCATTTTTCACTCAAAATCCATAGGTGTTAACATAGGAACTTTTTGGCCCATTGGGACAGGGTCGTTTACTCGATCTGAAAAGTTGTTTTCTCGTTTTAGTATCATACCATATCCACTAAAGATTGTCCTAAGCCTAAAATATGGAAGAAAAAAAACATTTACTCGTGTCGAAAAGACTTCACAACCTCAACCCTTACGAAAAGACCCTCGTGGAGGCACCCGAATGACTCTATGAAAAACCTTTGTTTCTTTCGATGTTTTTCGACGAATCTGTAAGGAAACGCTCAAGTTTAAGAGTCTTACACATATAAATGGTGAAAATACGAATTTTTTTCACTTTCGCTTCCGGGCCATTTTTCACCCAAAATCCATAGGTGTTAACATAGGAACTTTTTGGCCCATTGGGACAGGGTCGTTAACTCGATCTGAAAAGTTGTTTTCTCGTTTTAGTATCATACCATATCCACTAAAGATTGTCCTAAGCTTAAAATATGGAAGAAAAAAAACATTTACTCGTGTCGAAAAGACTTCACAACCTCAACCCTTACGAAAAGACCCTCGTGGAGGCACCCGAATGACTATGTGAAAAACCTTTGTTTCTTTCGATGTTTTTCGACGAATCTGTGAGGAAACGCTCAAGTTTAAGAGTACTACACATATAAATGGTGAAAATACGAATTTTTTTCACTTTCGCTTCCGGGCCATTTTTCACCCAAAATCCATAGGTGTTAACATAGGAACTTTTTGGCCCATTGGGACAGGGTCGTTAACTCGATCTGAAAAGTTGTTTTCTCGTTTTAGTATCATACCATATCCACTAAAGATTGTCCTAAGCTTAAAATATGGAAGAAAAAAAACATTTACTCGTGTCGAAAAGACTTCACAACCTCAACCCTTACGAAAAGACCCTCGTGGAGGCACCCGAATGACTATGTGAAAAACCTTTGTTTCTTTCGATGTTTTTCGACGAATCTGTGAGGAAACGCTCAAGTTTAAGAGTCTTACACATATAAATGGTGAAAATACGAATTTTTTTCACTTTCGCTTCCGGGCCATTTTTCACCCAAAATCCATAGGTGTTAACATAGGAACTTTTTGGCCCATTGGGACAGGGTCGTTAACTCGATCTGAAAAGTTGTTTTCTCGTTTTAGTATCATACCATATCCACTAAAGATTGTCCTAAGCTTAAAATATGGAAGAAAAAAAACATTTACTCGTGTCGAAAAGACTTCACAACCTCAACCCTTACGAAAAGACCCTCGTGGAGGCACCCGAATGACTATGTGGAAAACCTTTGTTTCTTTCGATGTTTTTCGACGAATCTGTAAGGAAACGCTCAAGTTTAAGAGTCTTACACATATAAATGGTGAAAATACGAATTTTTTTCACTTTCGCTTCCGGGCCATTTTTCACTCAAAATCCATAGGTGTTAACATAGGAACTTTTTTGCCCATTGGGACAGGGTCGTTTACTCGATCTGAAAAGTTGTTTTCTCGTTTTAGTATCATACCATATCCACTAAAGATTGTCCTAAGCTTAAAATATGGAAGAAAAAAAACATTTACTCGTGTCGAAAAGACTTCACAACCTCAACCCTTACGAAAAGACCCTCGTGGAGGCACCCGAATGACTATGTGGAAAACCTTTGTTTCTTTCGATGTTTTTCGACGAATCTGTAAGGAAACGCTCAAGTTTAAGAGTCTTACACATATAAATGGTGAAAATACGAATTTTTTTGACTTTCGCTTCCGGGCCATTTTTCACTCAAAATCCATAGGTGTTAACATAGGAACTTTTTGGCCCATTGGGACAGGGTCGTTTACTCGATCTGAAAAGTTGTTTTCTCGTTTTAGTATCATACCATATCCACTAAAGATTGTCCTAAGCCTAAAATATGGAAGAAAAAAAACATTTACTCGTGTCGAAAAGACTTCACAACCTCAACCCTTACGAAAAGACCCTCGTGGAGGCACCCGAATGACTCTATGAAAAACCTTTGTTTCTTTCGATGTTTTTCGACGAATCTGTAAGGAAACGCTCAAGTTTAAGAGTCTTACACATATAAATGGTGAAAATACGAATTTTTTTCACTTTCGCTTCCGGGCCATTTTTCACCCAAAATCCATAGGTGTTAACATAGGAACTTTTTGGCCCATTGGGACAGGGTCGTTAACTCGATCTGAAAAGTTGTTTTCTCGTTTTAGTATCATACCATATCCACTAAAGATTGTCCTAAGGTTAAAATATGGAAGAAAAAAAACATTTACTCGTGTCGAAAAAACTTCACAACCTCAACCCTTACGAAAAGACCCTCGTGGAGGCACCCGAATGACTATGAGAAAAACCTTTGTTTCTTTCGATGTTTTTCGACGAATCTGTAAGGAAACGCTCAAGTTTAAGAGTCTTACACATATAAATGGTGAAAATACGAATTTTTTTCACTTTCGCTTCCGGGCCATTTTTCACCCAAAATCCATAGGTGTTAACATAGGAACTTTTTTGCCCATTGGGACAGGGTCGTTAACTCGATCTGAAAAGTTGTTTTCTCGTTTTAGTATCATACCATATCAACTAAAGATTGTCCTAAGCCTAAAATATGGAAGAAAAAAAACATTTACTCGTGTCGAAAAGACTTCACAACCTCAACCCTTACGAAAAGACCCTCGTGGAGGCACCCGAATGACTATGAGAAAAACCTTTGTTTCTTTCGATGTTTTTCGACGAATCTGTAATGAAACGCTCAAGTTTAAGAGTCTTACACATATAAATGGTGAAAATACGAATTTTTTTCACTTTCGCTTCCGGGCAATTTTTCACCCAAAATCCATAGGTGTTAACATAGGAACTTTTTTGCCCATTGGGACAGGGTCGTTAACTCGATCTGAAAAGTTGTTTTCTCGTTTTAGTATCATACCATATCCACTAAAGATTGTCCTAAGCTTAAAATATGGAAGAAAAAAAACATTTACTCGTGTCGAAAAGACTTCACAACCTCAACCCTTACGAAAAGACCCTCGTGGAGGCACCCGAATGACTATGTGAAAAACCTTTGTTTCTTTCGATGTTTTTCGACAAATCTGTGAGGAAACGCTCAAGTTTAAGAGTCTTACACATATAAATGGTGAAAATACGAATTTTTTTCACTTTCGCTTCCGGGCCATTTTTCACCCAAAATCCATAGGTGTTAACATAGGAACTTTTTGGCCCATTGGGACAGGGTCGTTAACTCGATCTGAAAAGTTGTTTTCTCGTTTTAGTATCATACCATATCCACTAAAGATTGTCCTAAGGTTAAAATATGGAAGAAAAAAAACATTTACTCGTGTCGAAAAAACTTCACAACCTCAACCCTTACGAAAAGACCCTAGTGGAGGCACCCGAATGACTATGTGAAAAACCTTTGTTTCTTTCGATGTTTTTCGACGAATCTGTAATGAAACGCTCAAGTTTAAGAGTCTTACACATATAAATGGTGAAAATACGAATTTTTTTCACTTTCGCTTCCGGGCCATTTTTCACTCAAAATCCATAGGTGTTAACATAGGAACTTTTTTGCCCATTGGGACAGGGTCGTTTACTCGATCTGAAAAGTTGTTTTCTCGTTTTAGTATCATACCATATCCACTAAAGATTGTCCTAAGCCTAAAATATGGAAGAAAAAAAACATTTACTCGTGTCGAAAAGACTTCACAACCTCAACCCTTACGAAAAGACCCTCGTGGAGGCACCCGAATGACTCTATGAAAAACCTTTGTTTCTTTCGATGTTTTTCGACGAATCTGTAAGGAAACGCTCAAGTTTAAGAGTCTTACACATATAAATGGTGAAAATACGAATTTTTTTCACTTTCGCTTCCGGGCCATTTTTCACCCAAAATCCATAGGTGTTAACATAGGAACTTTTTGGCCCATTGGGACAGGGTCGTTAA
Source organism: Cucurbita pepo subsp. pepo (assembly GCF_057944985.1). Lineage (NCBI taxonomy): Eukaryota > Viridiplantae > Streptophyta > Magnoliopsida > Cucurbitales > Cucurbitaceae > Cucurbita > Cucurbita pepo. The sequence continues at coordinate 78,651 of NC_141810.1, forward strand.
CTCGATCTGAAAAGTTTTTTTCTCGTTTTAGTATCATACCATATCCACTAAAGATTGTCCTAAGCTTAAAATATGGAAGAAAAAAAACATTTACTCGTGTCGAAAAGACTTCACAACCTCAACCCTTACGAAAAGACCCTCGTGGAGGCACCCGAATGACTATGTGGAAAACCTTTGTTTCTTTCGATGTTTTTCGACGAATCTGTAAGGAAACGCTCAAGTTTAAGAGTCTTACACATATAAATGGTGAAAATACGAATTTTTTTGACTTTCGCTTCCGGGCCATTTTTCACTCAAAATCCATAGGTGTTAACATAGGAACTTTTTGGCCCATTGGGACAGGGTCGTTTACTCGATCTGAAAAGTTGTTTTCTCGTTTTAGTATCATACCATATCCACTAAAGATTGTCCTAAGCCTAAAATATGGAAGAAAAAAAACATTTACTCGTGTCGAAAAGACTTCACAACCTCAACCCTTACGAAAAGACCCTCGTGGAGGCACCCGAATGACTCTATGAAAAACCTTTGTTTCTTTCGATGTTTTTCGACGAATCTGTAAGGAAACGCTCAAGTTTAAGAGTCTTACACATATAAATGGTGAAAATACGAATTTTTTTCACTTTCGCTTCCGGGCCATTTTTCACCCAAAATCCATAGGTGTTAACATAGGAACTTTTTGGCCCATTGGGACAGGGTCGTTAACTCGATCTGAAAAGTTGTTTTCTCGTTTTAGTATCATACCATATCCACTAAAGATTGTCCTAAGCTTAAAATATGGAAGAAAAAAAACATTTACTCGTGTCGAAAAGACTTCACAACCTCAACCCTTACGAAAAGACCCTCGTGGAGGCACCCGAATGACTATGTGAAAAACCTTTGTTTCTTTCGATGTTTTTCGACGAATCTGTGAGGAAACGCTCAAGTTTAAGAGTACTACACATATAAATGGTGAAAATACGAATTTTTTTCACTTTCGCTTCCGGGCCATTTTTCACCCAAAATCCATAGGTGTTAACATAGGAACTTTTTGGCCCATTGGGACAGGGTCGTTAACTCGATCTGAAAAGTTGTTTTCTCGTTTTAGTATCATACCATATCCACTAAAGATTGTCCTAAGCTTAAAATATGGAAGAAAAAAAACATTTACTCGTGTCGAAAAGACTTCACAACCTCAACCCTTACGAAAAGACCCTCGTGGAGGCACCCGAATGACTATGTGAAAAACCTTTGTTTCTTTCGATGTTTTTCGACGAATCTGTGAGGAAACGCTCAAGTTTAAGAGTCTTACACATATAAATGGTGAAAATACGAATTTTTTTCACTTTCGCTTCCGGGCCATTTTTCACCCAAAATCCATAGGTGTTAACATAGGAACTTTTTGGCCCATTGGGACAGGGTCGTTAACTCGATCTGAAAAGTTGTTTTCTCGTTTTAGTATCATACCATATCCACTAAAGATTGTCCTAAGCTTAAAATATGGAAGAAAAAAAACATTTACTCGTGTCGAAAAGACTTCACAACCTCAACCCTTACGAAAAGACCCTCGTGGAGGCACCCGAATGACTATGTGGAAAACCTTTGTTTCTTTCGATGTTTTTCGACGAATCTGTAAGGAAACGCTCAAGTTTAAGAGTCTTACACATATAAATGGTGAAAATACGAATTTTTTTCACTTTCGCTTCCGGGCCATTTTTCACTCAAAATCCATAGGTGTTAACATAGGAACTTTTTTGCCCATTGGGACAGGGTCGTTTACTCGATCTGAAAAGTTGTTTTCTCGTTTTAGTATCATACCATATCCACTAAAGATTGTCCTAAGCTTAAAATATGGAAGAAAAAAAACATTTACTCGTGTCGAAAAGACTTCACAACCTCAACCCTTACGAAAAGACCCTCGTGGAGGCACCCGAATGACTATGTGGAAAACCTTTGTTTCTTTCGATGTTTTTCGACGAATCTGTAAGGAAACGCTCAAGTTTAAGAGTCTTACACATATAAATGGTGAAAATACGAATTTTTTTGACTTTCGCTTCCGGGCCATTTTTCACTCAAAATCCATAGGTGTTAACATAGGAACTTTTTGGCCCATTGGGACAGGGTCGTTTACTCGATCTGAAAAGTTGTTTTCTCGTTTTAGTATCATACCATATCCACTAAAGATTGTCCTAAGCCTAAAATATGGAAGAAAAAAAACATTTACTCGTGTCGAAAAGACTTCACAACCTCAACCCTTACGAAAAGACCCTCGTGGAGGCACCCGAATGACTCTATGAAAAACCTTTGTTTCTTTCGATGTTTTTCGACGAATCTGTAAGGAAACGCTCAAGTTTAAGAGTCTTACACATATAAATGGTGAAAATACGAATTTTTTTCACTTTCGCTTCCGGGCCATTTTTCACCCAAAATCCATAGGTGTTAACATAGGAACTTTTTGGCCCATTGGGACAGGGTCGTTAACTCGATCTGAAAAGTTGTTTTCTCGTTTTAGTATCATACCATATCCACTAAAGATTGTCCTAAGGTTAAAATATGGAAGAAAAAAAACATTTACTCGTGTCGAAAAAACTTCACAACCTCAACCCTTACGAAAAGACCCTCGTGGAGGCACCCGAATGACTATGAGAAAAACCTTTGTTTCTTTCGATGTTTTTCGACGAATCTGTAAGGAAACGCTCAAGTTTAAGAGTCTTACACATATAAATGGTGAAAATACGAATTTTTTTCACTTTCGCTTCCGGGCCATTTTTCACCCAAAATCCATAGGTGTTAACATAGGAACTTTTTTGCCCATTGGGACAGGGTCGTTAACTCGATCTGAAAAGTTGTTTTCTCGTTTTAGTATCATACCATATCAACTAAAGATTGTCCTAAGCCTAAAATATGGAAGAAAAAAAACATTTACTCGTGTCGAAAAGACTTCACAACCTCAACCCTTACGAAAAGACCCTCGTGGAGGCACCCGAATGACTATGAGAAAAACCTTTGTTTCTTTCGATGTTTTTCGACGAATCTGTAATGAAACGCTCAAGTTTAAGAGTCTTACACATATAAATGGTGAAAATACGAATTTTTTTCACTTTCGCTTCCGGGCAATTTTTCACCCAAAATCCATAGGTGTTAACATAGGAACTTTTTTGCCCATTGGGACAGGGTCGTTAACTCGATCTGAAAAGTTGTTTTCTCGTTTTAGTATCATACCATATCCACTAAAGATTGTCCTAAGCTTAAAATATGGAAGAAAAAAAACATTTACTCGTGTCGAAAAGACTTCACAACCTCAACCCTTACGAAAAGACCCTCGTGGAGGCACCCGAATGACTATGTGAAAAACCTTTGTTTCTTTCGATGTTTTTCGACAAATCTGTGAGGAAACGCTCAAGTTTAAGAGTCTTACACATATAAATGGTGAAAATACGAATTTTTTTCACTTTCGCTTCCGGGCCATTTTTCACCCAAAATCCATAGGTGTTAACATAGGAACTTTTTGGCCCATTGGGACAGGGTCGTTAACTCGATCTGAAAAGTTGTTTTCTCGTTTTAGTATCATACCATATCCACTAAAGATTGTCCTAAGGTTAAAATATGGAAGAAAAAAAACATTTACTCGTGTCGAAAAAACTTCACAACCTCAACCCTTACGAAAAGACCCTAGTGGAGGCACCCGAATGACTATGTGAAAAACCTTTGTTTCTTTCGATGTTTTTCGACGAATCTGTAATGAAACGCTCAAGTTTAAGAGTCTTACACATATAAATGGTGAAAATACGAATTTTTTTCACTTTCGCTTCCGGGCCATTTTTCACTCAAAATCCATAGGTGTTAACATAGGAACTTTTTTGCCCATTGGGACAGGGTCGTTTACTCGATCTGAAAAGTTGTTTTCTCGTTTTAGTATCATACCATATCCACTAAAGATTGTCCTAAGCCTAAAATATGGAAGAAAAAAAACATTTACTCGTGTCGAAAAGACTTCACAACCTCAACCCTTACGAAAAGACCCTCGTGGAGGCACCCGAATGACTCTATGAAAAACCTTTGTTTCTTTCGATGTTTTTCGACGAATCTGTAAGGAAACGCTCAAGTTTAAGAGTCTTACACATATAAATGGTGAAAATACGAATTTTTTTCACTTTCGCTTCCGGGCCATTTTTCACCCAAAATCCATAGGTGTTAACATAGGAACTTTTTGGCCCATTGGGACAGGGTCGTTAACTCGATCTGAAAAGTTTTTTTCTCGTTTTAGTATCATACCATATCCACTAAAGATTGTCCTAAGCTTAAAATATGGAAGAAAAAAAACATTTACTCGTGTCGAAAAGACTTCACAACCTCAACCCTTACGAAAAGACCCTCGTGGAGGCACCCGAATGACTATGTGGAAAACCTTTGTTTCTTTCGATGTTTTTCGACGAATCTGTAAGGAAACGCTCAAGTTTAAGAGTCTTACACATATAAATGGTGAAAATACGAATTTTTTTGACTTTCGCTTCCGGGCCATTTTTCACTCAAAATCCATAGTTGTTAACATAGGAACTTTTTGGCCCATTGGGACAGGGTCGTTAACTCGATCTGAAAAGTTGTTTTCTCGTTTTAGTATCATACCATATCCACTAAAGATTGTCCTAAGCTTAAAATATGGAAGAAAAAAAACATTTACTCGTGTCGAAAAGACTTCACAACCTCAACCCTTACGAAAAGACCCTCGTGGAGGCACCCGAATGACTATGTGAAAAACCTTTGTTTCTTTCGATGTTTTTCGACGAATCTGTGAGGAAACGCTCAAGTTTAAGAGTCTTACACATATAAATGGTGAAAATACGAATTTTTTTCACTTTCGCTTCCGGGCCATTTTTCACCCAAAATCCATAGGTGTTAACATAGGAACTTTTTGGCCCATTGGGACAGGGTCGTTAACTCGATCTGAAAAGTTGTTTTCTCGTTTTAGTATCATACCATATCCACTAAAGATTGTCCTAAGCTTAAAATATGGAAGAAAAAAAACATTTACTCGTGTCGAAAAGACTTCACAACCTCAACCCTTACGAAAAGACCCTCGTGGAGGCACCCGAATGACTATGTGGAAAACCTTTGTTTCTTTCGATGTTTTTCGACGAATCTGTAAGGAAACGCTCAAGTTTAAGAGTCTTACACATATAAATGGTGAAAATACGAATTTTTTTCACTTTCGCTTCCGGGCCATTTTTCACTCAAAATCCATAGGTGTTAACATAGGAACTTTTTTGCCCATTGGGACAGGGTCGTTTACTCGATCTGAAAAGTTGTTTTCTCGTTTTAGTATCATACCATATCCACTAAAGATTGTCCTAAGCTTAAAATATGGAAGAAAAAAAACATTTACTCGTGTCGAAAAGACTTCACAACCTCAACCCTTACGAAAAGACCCTCGTGGAGGCACCCGAATGACTATGTGGAAAACCTTTGTTTCTTTCGATGTTTTTCGACGAATCTGTAAGGAAACGCTCAAGTTTAAGAGTCTTACACATATAAATGGTGAAAATACGAATTTTTTTGACTTTCGCTTCCGGGCCATTTTTCACTCAAAATCCATAGGTGTTAACATAGGAACTTTTTGGCCCATTGGGACAGGGTCGTTTACTCGATCTGAAAAGTTGTTTTCTCGTTTTAGTATCATACCATATCCACTAAAGATTGTCCTAAGCCTAAAATATGGAAGAAAAAAAACATTTACTCGTGTCGAAAAGACTTCACAACCTCAACCCTTACGAAAAGACCCTCGTGGAGGCACCCGAATGACTCTATGAAAAACCTTTGTTTCTTTCGATGTTTTTCGACGAATCTGTAAGGAAACGCTCAAGTTTAAGAGTCTTACACATATAAATGGTGAAAATACGAATTTTTTTCACTTTCGCTTCCGGGCCATTTTTCACCCAAAATCCATAGGTGTTAACATAGGAACTTTTTGGCCCATTGGGACAGGGTCGTTAACTCGATCTGAAAAGTTGTTTTCTCGTTTTAGTATCATACCATATCCACTAAAGATTGTCCTAAGGTTAAAATATGGAAGAAAAAAAACATTTACTCGTGTCGAAAAAACTTCACAACCTCAACCCTTACGAAAAGACCCTCGTGGAGGCACCCGAATGACTATGAGAAAAACCTTTGTTTCTTTCGATGTTTTTCGACGAATCTGTAAGGAAACGCTCAAGTTTAAGAGTCTTACACATATAAATGGTGAAAATACGAATTTTTTTCACTTTCGCTTCCGGGCCATTTTTCACCCAAAATCCATAGGTGTTAACATAGGAACTTTTTTGCCCATTGGGACAGGGTCGTTAACTCGATCTGAAAAGTTGTTTTCTCGTTTTAGTATCATACCATATCAACTAAAGATTGTCCTAAGCCTAAAATATGGAAGAAAAAAAACATTTACTCGTGTCGAAAAGACTTCACAACCTCAACCCTTACGAAAAGACCCTCGTGGAGGCACCCGAATGACTATGAGAAAAACCTTTGTTTCTTTCGATGTTTTTCGACGAATCTGTAATGAAACGCTCAAGTTTAAGAGTCTTACACATATAAATGGTGAAAATACGAATTTTTTTCACTTTCGCTTCCGGGCAATTTTTCACCCAAAATCCATAGGTGTTAACATAGGAACTTTTTTGCCCATTGGGACAGGGTCGTTAACTCGATCTGAAAAGTTGTTTTCTCGTTTTAGTATCATACCATATCCACTAAAGATTGTCCTAAGCTTAAAATATGGAAGAAAAAAAACATTTACTCGTGTCGAAAAGACTTCACAACCTCAACCCTTACGAAAAGACCCTCGTGGAGGCACCCGAATGACTATGTGAAAAACCTTTGTTTCTTTCGATGTTTTTCGACAAATCTGTGAGGAAACGCTCAAGTTTAAGAGTCTTACACATATAAATGGTGAAAATACGAATTTTTTTCACTTTCGCTTCCGGGCCATTTTTCACCCAAAATCCATAGGTGTTAACATAGGAACTTTTTGGCCCATTGGGACAGGGTCGTTAACTCGATCTGAAAAGTTGTTTTCTCGTTTTAGTATCATACCATATCCACTAAAGATTGTCCTAAGGTTAAAATATGGAAGAAAAAAAACATTTACTCGTGTCGAAAAAACTTCACAACCTCAACCCTTACGAAAAGACCCTAGTGGAGGCACCCGAATGACTATGTGAAAAACCTTTGTTTCTTTCGATGTTTTTCGACGAATCTGTAATGAAACGCTCAAGTTTAAGAGTCTTACACATATAAATGGTGAAAATACGAATTTTTTTCACTTTCGCTTCCGGGCCATTTTTCACTCAAAATCCATAGGTGTTAACATAGGAACTTTTTTGCCCATTGGGACAGGGTCGTTTACTCGATCTGAAAAGTTGTTTTCTCGTTTTAGTATCATACCATATCCACTAAAGATTGTCCTAAGCCTAAAATATGGAAGAAAAAAAACATTTACTCGTGTCGAAAAGACTTCACAACCTCAACCCTTACGAAAAGACCCTCGTGGAGGCACCCGAATGACTCTATGAAAAACCTTTGTTTCTTTCGATGTTTTTCGACGAATCTGTAAGGAAACGCTCAAGTTTAAGAGTCTTACACATATAAATGGTGAAAATACGAATTTTTTTCACTTTCGCTTCCGGGCCATTTTTCACCCAAAATCCATAGGTGTTAACATAGGAACTTTTTGGCCCATTGGGACAGGGTCGTTAACTCGATCTGAAAAGTTTTTTTCTCGTTTTAGTATCATACCATATCCACTAAAGATTGTCCTAAGCTTAAAATATGGAAGAAAAAAAACATTTACTCGTGTCGAAAAGACTTCACAACCTCAACCCTTACGAAAAGACCCTCGTGGAGGCACCCGAATGACTATGTGGAAAACCTTTGTTTCTTTCGATGTTTTTCGACGAATCTGTAAGGAAACGCTCAAGTTTAAGAGTCTTACACATATAAATGGTGAAAATACGAATTTTTTTGACTTTCGCTTCCGGGCCATTTTTCACTCAAAATCCATAGTTGTTAACATAGGAACTTTTTGGCCCATTGGGACAGGGTCGTTAACTCGATCTGAAAAGTTGTTTTCACGTTTTAGTATCATACCATATCCACTAATGATTGTCCTAAGGTTAAAATATGGAAGAAAAAAAACATTTACTCGTGTCGAAAAGACTTCACAACCTCAACCCTTACGAAAAGACCCTAGTGGAGGCACCCGAATGAGTATGTGAAAAACCTTTGTTTCTTTCGATGTTTTTCGACGAATCTGTAATGAAACGCTCAAGTTTAAGAGTCTTACACATATAAATGGTGAAAATACGAATTTTTTTCACTTTCGCTTCCGGGCCATTTTTCACTCAAAATCCATAGGTGTTAACATAGGAACTTTTTTGCCCATTGGGACAGGGTCGTTTACTCGATCTGAAAAGTTGTTTTCTCGTTTTAGTATCATACCATATCCACTAAAGATTGTCCTAAGCCTAAAATATGGAAGAAAAAAAACATTTACTCGTGTCGAAAAGACTTCACAACCTCAACCCTTACGAAAAGACCCTCGTGGAGGCACCCGAATGACTCTATGAAAAACCTTTGTTTCTTTCGATGTTTTTCGACGAATCTGTAAGGAAACGCTCAAGTTTAAGAGTCTTACACATATAAATGGTGAAAATACGAATTTTTTTCACTTTCGCTTCCGGGCCATTTTTCACCCAAAATCCATAGGTGTTAACATAGGAACTTTTTGGCCCATTGGGACAGGGTCGTTAACTCGATCTGAAAAGTTGTTTTCTCGTTTTAGTATCATACCATATCCACTAAAGATTGTCCTAAGGTTAAAATATGGAAGAAAAAAAACATTTACTCGTGTCGAAAAAACTTCACAACCTCAACCCTTACGAAAAGACCCTCGTGGAGGCACCCGAATGACTATGAGAAAAACCTTTGTTTCTTTCGATGTTTTTCGACGAATCTGTAAGGAAACGCTCAAGTTTAAGAGTCTTACACATATAAATGGTGAAAATACGAATTTTTTTCACTTTCGCTTCCGGGCCATTTTTCACCCAAAATCCATAGGTGTTAACATAGGAACTTTTTTGCCCATTGGGACAGGGTCGTTAACTCGATCTGAAAAGTTGTTTTCTCGTTTTAGTATCATACCATATCCACTAAAGATTGTCCTAAGCCTAAAATATGGAAGAGAAAAAACATTTACTCGTGTCGAAAAGACTTCACAACCTCAACCCTTACGAAAAGACCCTCGTGGAGGCACCCGAATGACTATGAGAAAAACCTTTGTTTCTTTCGATGTTTTTCGACGAATCTGTAAGGAAACGCTCAAGTTTAAGAGTCTTACACATATAAATGGTGAAAATACGAATTTTTTTCACTTTCGCTTCCGGGCCATTTTTCACCCAAAATCCATAGGTGTTAACATAGGAACTTTTTTGCCCATTGGGACAGGGTCGTTAACTCGATCTGAAAAGTTGTTTTCTCGTTTTAGTATCATACCATATCCACTAAAGATTGTCCTAAGCCTAAAATATGGAAGAAAAAAAACATTTACTCGTGTCGAAAAGACTTCACAACCTCAACCCTTACGAAAAGACCCTCGTGGAGGCACCCGAATGACTATGAGAAAAACCTTTGTTTCTTTCGATGTTTTTCGACGAATCTGTAAGGAAACGCTCAAGTTTAAGAGTCTTACACATATAAATGGTGAAAATACGAATTTTTTTCACTTTCGCTTCCGGGCCATTTTTCACCCAAAATCCATAGGTGTTAACATAGGAACTTTTTGGCCCATTGGGACAGGGTCGTTAACTCGATCTGAAAAGTTGTTTTCTCATTTTAGTATCATACCATATCCACTAAAGATTGTCCTAAGGTTAAAATATGGAAGAAAAAAAACATTTACTCGTGTCGAAAAGACTTCACAACCTCAACCCTTACGAAAAGACCCTCGTGGAGGCACCCGAATGACTATGAGAAAAACCTTTGTTTCTTTCGATGTTTTTCGACGAATCTGTAAGGAAACGCTCAAGTTTAAGAGTCTTACACATATAAATGGTGAAAATACGAATTTTTTTCACTTTCGCTTCCGGGCCATTTTTCACCCAAAATCCATAGGTGTTAACATAGGAACTTTTTTGCCCATTGGGACAGGGTCGTTAACTCGATCTGAAAAGTTGTTTTCTCGTTTTAGTATCATACCATATCCACTAAAGATTGTCCTAAGCCTAAAATATGGAAGAAAAAAAACATTTACTCGTGTCGAAAAGACTTCACAACCTCAACCCTTACGAAAAGACCCTCGTGGAGGCACCCGAATGACTCTATGAAAAACCTTTGTTTCTTTCGATGTTTTTCGACGAATCTGTAAGGAAACGCTCAAGTTTAAGAGTGTTACACATATAAATGGTGAAAATACGAATTTTTTTCACTTTCGCTTCCGGGCCATTTTTCACCCAAAATCCATAGGTGTTAACATAGGAACTTTTTGGCCCATTGGGACAGGGTCGTTAACTCGATCTGAAAAGTTGTTTTCTCGTTTTAGTATCATACCATATCCACTAAAGATTGTCCTAAGGTTAAAATATGGAAGAAAAAAAACATTTACTCGTGTCGAAAAAACTTCACAACCTCAACCCTTACGAAAAGACCCTCGTGGAGGCACCCGAATGACTATGAGAAAAACCTTTGTTTCTTTCGATGTTTTTCAACGAATCTGTAAGGAAACGCTCAAGTTTAAGAGTCTTACACATATAAATGGTGAAAATACGAATTTTTTTCACTTTCGCTTCCGGGCCATTTTTCACCCAAAATCCATAGGTGTTAACATAGGAACTTTTTTGCCCATTGGGACAGGGTCGTTAACTCGATCTGAAAAGTTGTTTTCTCGTTTTAGTATCATACCATATCCACTAAAGATTGTCCTAAGCCTAAAATATGGAAGAAAAAAAACATTTACTCGTGTCGAAAAGACTTCACAACCTCAACCCTTACGAAAAGACCCTCGTGGAGGCACCCGAATGACTCTGTGAAAAACCTTTGTTTCTTTCGATGTTTTTCGACGAATCTGTAAGGAAACGCTCAAGTTTAAGAGTCTTACACATATAAATGGTGAAAATACGAATTTTTTTCACTTTCGCTTCCGGGCCATTTTTCACCCAAAATCCATAGGTGTTAACATAGGAACTTTTTGGCCCATTGGGACAGGGTCGTTAACTCGATCTGAAAAGTTGTTTTCTCGTTTTAGTATCATACCATATCCACTAAAGATTGTCCTAAGGTTAAAATATGGAAGAAAAAAAACATTTACTCGTGTCGAAAAGACTTCACAACCTCAACCTTTACGAAAAGACCCTCGTGGAGGCACCCGAATGACTATGTGAAAAACCTTTGTTTCTTTCGATGTTTTTCGACGAATCTGTGAGGAAACGCTCAAGTTTAAGAGTCTTACACATATAAATGGTGAAAATACGAATTTTTTTCACTTTCGCTTCCGGGCCATTTTTCACCCAAAATCCATAGGTGTTAACATAGGAACTTTTTGGCCCATTGGGACAGGGTCGTTAACTCGATCTGAAAAGTTGTTTTCTCGTTTTAGTATCATACCATATCCACTAAAGATTGTCCTAAGCTTAAAATATGGAAGAAAAAAAACATTTACTCGTGTCGAAAAGACTTCACAACCTCAACCCTTACGAAAAGACCCTCGTGGAGGCACCCGAATGACTATGTGAAAAACCTTTGTTTCTTTCGATGTTTTTCGACGAATCTGTAATGAAACGCTCAAGTTTAAGAGTCTTACACATATAAATGGTGAAAATACGAATTTTTTTCACTTTCGCTTCCGGGCCATTTTTCACTCAAAATCCATAGGTGTTAACATAGGAACTTTTTGGCCCATTGGGACAGGATCGTTAACTCGATCTGAAAAGTTGTTTTCTCATTTTAGTATCATACCATATCCACTAAAGATTGTCCTAAGCTTAAAATATGGAAGAAAAAAAACATTTACTCGTGTCGAAAAGACTTCACAACCTCAACCCTTACGAAAAGACCCTAGTGGAGGCACCCGAATGACTATGTGAAAAACCTTTGTTTCTTTCGATGTTTTTCGACGAATCTGTAATGAAACGCTCAAGTTTAAGAGTCTTACACATATAAATGGTGAAAATACGAATTTTTTTCACTTTCGCTTCCGGGCCATTTTTCACTCAAAATCCATAGGTGTTAACATAGGAACTTTTTTGCCCATTGGGACAGGGTCGTTTACTCGATCTGAAAAGTTGTTTTCTCGTTTTAGTATCATACCATATCCACTAAAGATTGTCCTAAGCTTAAAATATGGAAGAAAAAAAACATTTACTCGTGTCGAAAAGACTTCACAACCTCAACCCTTACGAAAAGACCCTCGTGGAGGCACCCGAATGACTATGTGGAAAACCTTTGTTTCTTTCGATGTTTTTCGACGAATCTGTAAGGAAACGCTCAAGTTTAAGAGTCTTACACATATAAATGGTGAAAATACGAATTTTTTTGACTTTCGCTTCCGGGCCATTTTTCACTCAAAATCCATAGTTGTTAACATAGGAACTTTTTGGCCCATTGGGACAGGGTCGTTAACTCGATCTGAAAAGTTGTTTTCACGTTTTAGTATCATACCATATCCACTAATGATTGTCCTGAGGTTAAAATATGGAAGAAAAAAAACATTTACTCGTGTCGAAAAGACTTCACAACCTCAACCCTTACGAAAAGACCCTAGTGGAGGCACCCGAATGAGTATGTGAAAAACCTTTGTTTCTTTCGATGTTTTTCGACGAATCTGTAATGAAACGCTCAAGTTTAAGAGTCTTACACATATAAATGGTGAAAATACGAATTTTTTTCACTTTCGCTTCCGGGCCATTTTTCACTCAAAATCCATAGGTGTTAACATAGGAACTTTTTTGCCCATTGGGACAGGGTCGTTTACTCGATCTGAAAAGTTGTTTTCTCGTTTTAGTATCATACCATATCCACTAAAGATTGTCCTAAGCCTAAAATATGGAAGAAAAAAAACATTTACTCGTGTCGAAAAGACTTCACAACCTCAACCCTTACGAAAAGACCCTCGTGGAGGCACCCGAATGACTCTATGAAAAACCTTTGTTTCTTTCGATGTTTTTCGACGAATCTGTAAGGAAACGCTCAAGTTTAAGAGTCTTACACATATAAATGGTGAAAATACGAATTTTTTTCACTTTCGCTTCCGGGCCATTTTTCACCCAAAATCCATAGGTGTTAACATAGGAACTTTTTGGCCCATTGGGACAGGGTCGTTAACTCGATCTGAAAAGTTGTTTTCTCGTTTTAGTATCATACCATATCCACTAAAGATTATCCTAAGGTTAAAATATGGAAGAAAAAAAACATTTACTCGTGTCGAAAAAACTTCACAACCTCAACCCTTACGAAAAGACCCTCGTGGAGGCACCCGAATGACTATGAGAAAAACCTTTGTTTCTTTCGATGTTTTTCGACGAATCTGTAAGGAAACGCTCAAGTTTAAGAGTCTTACACATATAAATGGTGAAAATACGAATTTTTTTCACTTTCGCTTCCGGGCCATTTTTCACCCAAAATCCATAGGTGTTAACATAGGAACTTTTTTGCCCATTGGGACAGGGTCGTTAACTCGATCTGAAAAGTTGTTTTCTCGTTTTAGTATCATACCATATCCACTAAAGATTGTCCTAAGCCTAAAATATGGAAGAAAAAAAACATTTACTCGTGTCGAAAAGACTTCACAACCTCAACCCTTACGAAAAGACCCTCGTGGAGGCACCCGAATGACTCTGTGAAAAACCTTTGTTTCTTTCGATGTTTTTCGACGAATCTGTAAGGAAACGCTCAAGTTTAAGAGTCTTACACATATAAATGGTGAAAATACGAATTTTTTTCACTTTCGCTTCCGGGCCATTTTTCACTCAAAATCCATAGGTGTTAACATAGGAACTTTTTTGCCCATTGGGACAGGGTCGTTTACTCGATCTGAAAAGTTGTTTTCTCGTTTTAGTATCATACCATATCCACTAAAGATTGTCCTAAGCTTAAAATATGGAAGAAAAAAAACATTTACTCGTGTCGAAAAGACTTCACAACCTCAACCCTTACGAAAAGACCCTCGTGGAGGCACCCGAATGACTATGTGGAAAACCTTTGTTTCTTTCGATGTTTTTCGACGAATCTGTAAGGAAACGCTCAAGTTTAAGAGTCTTACACATATAAATGGTGAAAATACGAATTTTTTTGACTTTCGCTTCCGGGCCATTTTTCACTCAAAATCCATAGTTGTTAACATAGGAACTTTTTGGCCCATTGGGACAGGGTCGTTAACTCGATCTGAAAAGTTGTTTTCACGTTTTAGTATCATACCATATCCACTAATGATTGTCCTGAGGTTAAAATATGGAAGAAAAAAAACATTTACTCGTGTCGAAAAGACTTCACAACCTCAACCCTTACGAAAAGACCCTAGTGGAGGCACCCGAATGAGTATGTGAAAAACCTTTGTTTCTTTCGATGTTTTTCGACGAATCTGTAATGAAACGCTCAAGTTTAAGAGTCTTACACATATAAATGGTGAAAATACGAATTTTTTTCACTTTCGCTTCCGGGCCATTTTTCACTCAAAATCCATAGGTGTTAACATAGGAACTTTTTTGCCCATTGGGACAGGGTCGTTTACTCGATCTGAAAAGTTGTTTTCTCGTTTTAGTATCATACCATATCCACTAAAGATTGTCCTAAGCCTAAAATATGGAAGAAAAAAAACATTTACTCGTGTCGAAAAGACTTCACAACCTCAACCCTTACGAAAAGACCCTCGTGGAGGCACCCGAATGACTCTATGAAAAACCTTTGTTTCTTTCGATGTTTTTCGACGAATCTGTAAGGAAACGCTCAAGTTTAAGAGTCTTACACATATAAATGGTGAAAATACGAATTTTTTTCACTTTCGCTTCCGGGCCATTTTTCACCCAAAATCCATAGGTGTTAACATAGGAACTTTTTGGCCCATTGGGACAGGGTCGTTAACTCGATCTGAAAAGTTGTTTTCTCGTTTTAGTATCATACCATATCCACTAAAGATTATCCTAAGGTTAAAATATGGAAGAAAAAAAACATTTACTCGTGTCGAAAAAACTTCACAACCTCAACCCTTACGAAAAGACCCTCGTGGAGGCACCCGAATGACTATGAGAAAAACCTTTGTTTCTTTCGATGTTTTTCGACGAATCTGTAAGGAAACGCTCAAGTTTAAGAGTCTTACACATATAAATGGTGAAAATACGAATTTTTTTCACTTTCGCTTCCGGGCCATTTTTCACCCAAAATCCATAGGTGTTAACATAGGAACTTTTTTGCCCATTGGGACAGGGTCGTTAACTCGATCTGAAAAGTTGTTTTCTCGTTTTAGTATCATACCATATCCACTAAAGATTGTCCTAAGCCTAAAATATGGAAGAAAAAAAACATTTACTCGTGTCGAAAAGACTTCACAACCTCAACCCTTACGAAAAGACCCTCGTGGAGGCACCCGAATGACTCTGTGAAAAACCTTTGTTTCTTTCGATGTTTTTCGACGAATCTGTAAGGAAACGCTCAAGTTTAAGAGTCTTACACATATAAATGGTGAAAATACGAATTTTTTTCACTTTCGCTTCCGGGCCATTTTTCACCCAAAATCCATAGGTGTTAACATAGGAACTTTTTGGCCCATTGAGACAGGGTCGTTAACTCGATCTGAAAAGTTGTTTTCTCGTTTTAGTATCATACCATATCCACTAAAGATTGTCCTAAGGTTAAAATATGGAAGAAAAAAAACATTTACTCGTGTCGAAAAGACTTCACAACCTCAACCCTTACGAAAAGACCCTCGTGGAGGCACCCGAATGACTATGAGAAAAACCTTTGTTTCTTTCGATGTTTTTCGACGAATCTGTAAGGAAACGCTCAAGTTTAAGAGTCTTACACATATAAATGGTGAAAATACGAATTTTTTTCACCTTCGCTTCCGGGCCATTTTTCACCCAAAATCCATAGGTGTTAACATAGGAACTTTTTTGCCCATTGGGACAGGGTCGTTAACTCGATCTGAAAAGTTGTTTTCTCGTTTTAGTATCATACCATATCCACTAAAGATTGTCTTAAGCCTAAAATATGGAAGAAAAAAAACATTTACTCGTGTCGAAAAGACTTCACAACCTCAACCCTTACGAAAAGACCCTAGTGGAGGCACCCGAATGACTATGTGAAAAACCTTTGTTTCTTTCGATGTTTTTCGACGAATCTGTAATGAAACGCTCAAGTTTAAGAGTCTTACACATATAAATGTTGAAAATACGAATTTTTTTCACTTTCGCTTCCGGGCCATTTTTCACTCAAAATCCATAGGTGTTAACATAGGAACTTTTTGGCCCATTGGGACAGGATCGTTAACTCGATCTGAAAAGTTGTTTTCTCATTTTAGTATCATACCATATCCACTAAAGATTGTCCTAAGCTTAAAATATGGAAGAAAAAAAACATTTACTCGTGTCGAAAAGACTTCACAACCTCAACCCTTACGAAAAGACCCTAGTGGAGGCACCCGAATGACTATGTGAAAAACCTTTGTTTCTTTCGATGTTTTTCGACGAATCTGTAATGAAACGCTCAAGTTTAAGAGTCTTACACATATAAATGGTGAAAATACGAATTTTTTTCACTTTCGCGTCCGGGCCATTTTTCACTCAAAATCCATAGGTGTTAACATAGGAACTTTTTTGCCCATTGGGACAGGGTCGTTTACTCGATCTGAAAAGTTGTTTTCTCGTTTTAGTATCATACCATATCCACTAAAGATTGTCCTAAGCTTAAAATATGGAAGAAAAAAAACATTTACTCGTGTCGAAAAGACTTCACAACCTCAACCCTTACGAAAAGACCCTCGTGGAGGCACCCGAATGACTATGTGGAAAACCTTTGTTTCTTTCGATGTTTTTCGACGAATCTGTAAGGAAACGCTCAAGTTTAAGAGTCTTACACATATAAATGGTGAAAATATGAATTTTTTTGACTTTCGCTTCCGGGCCATTTTTCACTCAAAATCCATAGTTGTTAACATAGGAACTTTTTGGCCCATTGGGACAGGGTCGTTAACTCGATCTGAAAAGTTGTTTTCACGTTTTAGTATCATACCATATCCACTAATGATTGTCCTAAGGTTAAAATATGGAAGAAAAAAAACATTTACTCGTGTCGAAAAGACTTCACAACCTCAACCCTTACGAAAAGACCCTAGTGGAGGCACCCGAATGAGTATGTGAAAAACCTTTGTTTCTTTCGATGTTTTTCGACGAATCTGTAATGAAACGCTCAAGTTTAAGAGTCTTACACATATAAATGGTGAAAATACGAATTTTTTTCACTTTCGCTTCCGGGCCATTTTTCACTCAAAATCCATAGGTGTTAACATAGGAACTTTTTTGCCCATTGGGACAGGGTCGTTTACTCGATCTGAAAAGTTGTTTTCTCGTTTTAGTATCATACCATATCCACTAAAGATTGTCCTAAGCTTAAAATATGGAAGAAAAAAAACATTTACTCGTGTCGAAAAGACTTCACAACCTCAACCCTTACGAAAAGACCCTCGTGGAGGCACCCGAATGACTATGTGAAAAACCTTTGTTTCTTTCGATGTTTTTCGACGAATCTGTAATGAAACGCTCAAGTTTAAGAGTCTTACACATATAAATGGTGAAATACGAATTTTTTTCACTTTCGCTTCCGGGCCATTTTTCACCCAAAATCCATAGGTGTTAACATAGGAACTTTTTGGCCCATTGGGACAGGGTCGTTAACTCGATCTGAAAAGTTGTTTTCTCATTTTAGTATCATACCATATCCACTAAAGATTGTCCTAAGCTTAAAATATGGAAGAAAAAAAACATTTACTCGTGTCGAAAAGACTTCACAACCTCAACCCTTACGAAAAGACCCTCGTGGAGGCACCCGAATGACTATGTGAAAAACCTTTGTTTCTTTCGATGTTTTTCGATGAATCTTTAAGGAAACGCTCAAGTTTAAGAGTCTTACACATATAAATGGTGAAAATACGAATTTTTTAAACTTTCGCTTCCGGGCCATTTTTCACTCAAAATCCATAGGTGTTAACATAGGAACTTTTTGGCCCATTGGGACAGGGTCGTTAACTCGATCTGAAAAGTTGTTTTCACGTTTTAGTATCATACCATATCCACTAATGATTGTCCTAAGGTTAAAATATGGAAGAAAAAAAAACATTTACTCGTGTCGAAAAGACTTCACAACCTCAACCCTTACGAAAAGACCCTCGTGGAGGCACCCGAATGACTATGTGCAAAACCTTTGTTTCTTTCGATGTTTTTCGACGAATCTGTAAGAAAACACTCAAGTTTAAGAGTCTTACACATATAAATGGTGAAAATATGAATTTTTTTCACTTTCGCTTCCGGGCCATTTTTCACCCAAAATCCATAGGTGTTAACATAGGAACTTTTTGGCCCATTTTGACAGGGTCGTTAACTCGATCTGAAAAGTTGTTTTCTCGTTTTAGTATCATACCATATCCACTAAAGATAGTCCTAAGCTTAAAATAAGGAAGAAAAAAAACATTTACTCGTGTCGAAAAGACTTCACAACCTCAACCCTTACGAAAAGACCCTCGTGGAGGCACCCGAATGACTATGTGAAAAACCTTTGTTTCTTTGGATGTTTTTCGACGAATCTGTAAGGAAACGCTCAAGTTTAAGAGTCTTACACATATAAATGGTGAAAATACGAATTTTTTTCACTTTCGCTTCCAGGCCATTTTTCACCCAAAATCCATAGGTGTTAACATAGGAACTTTTTGGCCCATTGGGACAGGGTCGTTAACTCGATCTGAAAAGTTGTTTTCTCGTTTTAGTATCATACCATATCCACTAAAGATTGTCCTAAGCTTAAAATATGGAAGAAAAAAAACATTTACTCGTGTCGAAAAGACTTCACAACCTCAACCCTTATGAAAAGACCCTCGTGGAGGCACCCGAATGACTATGTGAAAAACCTTTGTTTCTTTCGATGTTTTTCTACGAATCTGTAAGGAAACGCTCAAGTTTAAGAGTCTTACACATATAAATGGTGAAAATACGAATTTTTTTCACTTTCGCTTCCGGGCCATTTTTCACCCAAAATCCATAGGTGTGTTAACATAGGAACTTTTTGGCCCATTGGGACAGGGTCGTTAACTCGATCTGAAAAGTTGTTTTCTCGTTTTAGTATCATAGCATATCCACTAAAGATTGTCCTAAGCTTAAAATATGGAAGAAAAAAAACATTTACTCGTGTCGAAAAGACTTCACAACCTCAACCCTTACGAAAAGACCCTCGTGGAGGCACCCGAATGACTATGTGAAAAACCTTTGTTTCTTTCGATGTTTTTCGACGAATCTGTAAGAAAACGCTCAAGTTTAAGAGTCTTACACATATAAATGGTGAAAATATGAATTTTTTTCACTTTCGCTTCCGGGCCATTTTTCACCCAAAATCCATAGGAGTTAACATAGGAACTTTTTGGCCCATTGGGACAGGGTCGTTAACTCGATCTGAAAAGTTGTTTTCTCGTTTTAGTATCATACCATATCCACTAAAGATTGTCCTAAGCTTAAAATATGGAAGAAAAAAAACATTTACTCGTGTCGAAAAGACTTCACAACCTCAACCATTACGAAAAGACCATCGTGGAGGCACCCGAATGACTATGTGAAAAACCTTTGTTTCTTTCGATGTTTTTCGACGAATCTGTAAGGAAACGCTCAAGTTTAAGAGTCTTACACATATAAATGGTGAAAATACGAATTTTTTTCACTTTCGCTTCCGGGCCATTTTTCACCCAAAATCCATAGGTGTTAACATAGGAACTTTTTGGCCCATTGGGACAGGGTCGTTAACTCGATCTGAAAAGTTGTTTTCTCGTTTTAGTATCATACCATATCCACTAAAGATTGTCCTAAGCTTAAAATATGGAAGAAAAAAAACATTTACTCGTGTCGAAAAGACTTCACAACCTCAACCCTTATGAAAAGACCCTCGTGGAGGCACCCGAATGACTATGTGAAAAACCTTTGTTTCTTTCGATGTTTTTCTACGAATCTGTAAGGAAACGCTCAAGTTTAAGAGTCTTACACATATAAATGGTGAAAATACGAATTTTTTTCACTTTCGCTTCCGGGCCATTTTTCACCCAAAATCCATAGGTGTTAACATAGGAACTTTTTGGCCCATTGGGACAGGGTCGTTAACTCGATCTGAAAAGTTGTTTTCTCGTTTTAGTATCATACCATATCCACTAAAGATTGTCCTAAGCTTAAAATATGGAAGAAAAAAAACATTTACTCGTGTCGAAAAGACTTCACAACCTCAACCCTTACGAAAAGACCCTCGTGGAGGCACCCGAATGACTATGTGAAAAACCTTTGTTTCTTTCGATGTTTTTCGATGAATCTGTAAGGAAACGCTCAAGTTTAAGAGTCTTACACATATAAATGGTGAAAATACGAATTTTTTTCACTTTCGCTTCCGGGCCATTTTTCACCCAAAATCCATAGGTGTTAACATAGGAACTTTTTGGCCCATTGGGACAGGGTCGTTAACTCGATCTGAAAAGTTGTTTTCTCGTTTTAGTATCATACCATATCCACTAAAGATTGTCCTAAGCTTAAAATATGGAAGAAAAAAAACATTTACTCGTGTCGAAAAGACTTCACAACCTCAACCCTTACGAAAAGACCCTCGTGGAGGCACCCGAATGACTATGTGAAAAACCTTTGTTTCTTTCGATGTTTTTCGATGAATCTTTAAGGAAACGCTCAAGTTTAAGAGTCTTACACATATAAATGGTGAAAATACGAATTTTTTAAACTTTCGCTTCCGGGCCATTTTTCACTCAAAATCCATAGGTGTTAACATAGGAACTTTTTGGCCCATTGGGACAGGGTCGTTAACTCGATCTGAAAAGTTGTTTTCACGTTTTAGTATCATACCATATCCACTAATGATTGTCCTAAGGTTAAAATATGGAAGAAAAAAAAACATTTACTCGTGTCGAAAAGACTTCACAACCTCAACCCTTACGAAAAGACCCTCGTGGAGGCACCCGAATGACTATGTGCAAAACCTTTGTTTCTTTCGATGTTTTTCGACGAATCTGTAAGAAAACGCTCAAGTTTAAGAGTCTTACACATATAAATGGTGAAAATATGAATTTTTTTCACTTTCGCTTCCGGGCCATTTTTCACCCAAAATCCATAGGTGTTAACATAGGAACTTTTTGGCCCATTGGGACAGGGTCGTTAACTCGATCTGAAAAGTTGTTTTCTCGTTTTAGTATCATACCATATCCACTAAAGATAGTCCTAAGCTTAAAATAAGGAAGAAAAAAAACATTTACTCGTGTCGAAAAGACTTCACAACCTCAACCCTTACGAAAAGACCCTCGTGGAGGCACCCGAATGACTATGTGAAAAACCTTTGTTTCTTTGGATGTTTTTCGACGAATCTGTAAGGAAACGCTCAAGTTTAAGAGTCTTACACATATAAATGGTGAAAATACGAATTTTTTTCACTTTCGCTTCCGGGCCATTTTTCACCCAAAATCCATAGGTGTTAACATAGGAACTTTTTGGCCCATTGGGACAGGGTCGTTAACTCGATCTGAAAAGTTGTTTTCTCGTTTTAGTATCATACCATATCCACTAAAGATTGTCCTAAGCTTAAAATATGGAAGAAAAAAAACATTTACTCGTGTCGAAAAGACTTCACAACCTCAACCCTTACGAAAAGACCCTCGTGGAGGCACCCGAATGACTATGTGAAAAACCTTTGTTTCTTTCGATGTTTTTCGATGAATCTTTAAGGAAACGCTCAAGTTTAAGAGTCTTACACATATAAATGGTGAAAATACGAATTTTTTAAACTTTCGCTTCCGGGCCATTTTTCACTCAAAATCCATAGGTGTTAACATAGGAACTTTTTGGCCCATTGGGACAGGGTCGTTAACTCGATCTGAAAAGTTGTTTTCACGTTTTAGTATCATACCATATCAACTAATGATTGTCCTAAGGTTAAAATATGGAAGAAAAAAAAACATTTACTCGTGTCGAAAAGACTTCACAACCTCAACCCTTACGAAAAGACCCTCGTGGAGGCACCCGAATGACTATGTGCAAAACCTTTGTTTCTTTCGATGTTTTTCGACGAATCTGTAAGAACACGCTCAAGTTTAAGAGTCTTACACATATAAATGGTGAAAATATGAATTTTTTTCACTTTCGCTTCCGGGCCATTTTTCACCCAAAATCCATAGGTGTTAACATAGGAACTTTTTGGCCCATTGGGACAGGGTCGTTAACTCGATCTGAAAAGTTGTTTTCTCGTTTTAGTATCATACCATATCCACTAAAGATAGTCCTAAGCTTAAAATAAGGAAGAAAAAAAACATTTACTCGTGTCGAAAAGACTTCACAACCTCAACCCTTACGAAAAGACCCTCGTGGAGGCACCCGAATGACTATGTGAAAAACCTTTGTTTCTTTGGATGTTTTTCGACGAATCTGTAAGGAAACGCTCAAGTTTAAGAGTCTTACACATATAAATGGTGAAAATACGAATTTTTTTCACTTTCGCTTCCAGGCCATTTTTCACCCAAAATCCATAGGTGTTAACATAGGAACTTTTTGGCCCATTGGGACAGGGTCGTTAACTCGATCTGAAAAGTTGTTTTCTCGTTTTAGTATCATACCATATCCACTAAAGATTGTCCTAAGCTTAAAATATGGAAGAAAAAAAACATTTACTCGTGTCGAAAAGACTTCACAACCTCAACCCTTATGAAAAGACCCTCGTGGAGGCACCCGAATGACTATGTGAAAAACCTTTGTTTCTTTCGATGTTTTTCTACGAATCTGTAAGGAAACGCTCAAGTTTAAGAGTCTTACACATATAAATGGTGAAAATACGAATTTTTTTCACTTTCGCTTCCGGGCCATTTTTCACCCAAAATCCATAGGTGTGTTAACATAGGAACTTTTTGGCCCATTGGGACAGGGTCGTTAACTCGATCTGAAAAGTTGTTTTCTCGTTTTAGTATCATAGCATATCCACTAAAGATTGTCCTAAGCTTAAAATATGGAAGAAAAAAAACATTTACTCGTGTCGAAAAGACTTCACAACCTCAACCCTTACGAAAAGACCCTCGTGGAGGCACCCGAATGACTATGTGAAAAACCTTTGTTTCTTTCGATGTTTTTCGACGAATCTGTAAGAAAACGCTCAAGTTTAAGAGTCTTACACATATAAATGGTGAAAATATGAATTTTTTTCACTTTCGCTTCCGGGCCATTTTTCACCCAAAATCCATAGGAGTTAACATAGGAACTTTTTGGCCCATTGGGACAGGGTCGTTAACTCGATCTGAAAAGTTGTTTTCTCGTTTTAGTATCATACCATATCCACTAAAGATTGTCCTAAGCTTAAAATATGGAAGAAAAAAAACATTTACTCGTGTCGAAAAGACTTCACAACCTCAACCATTACGAAAAGACCATCGTGGAGGCACCCGAATGACTATGTGAAAAACCTTTGTTTCTTTCGATGTTTTTCGACGAATCTGTAAGGAAACGCTCAAGTTTAAGAGTCTTACACATATAAATGGTGAAAATACGAATTTTTTTCACTTTCGCTTCCGGGCCATTTTTCACCCAAAATCCATAGGTGTTAACATAGGAACTTTTTGGCCCATTGGGACAGGGTCGTTAACTCGATCTGAAAAGTTGTTTTCTCGTTTTAGTATCATACCATATCCACTAAAGATTGTCCTAAGCTTAAAATATGGAAGAAAAAAAACATTTACTCGTGTCGAAAAGACTTCACAACCTCAACCCTTATGAAAAGACCCTCGTGGAGGCACCCGAATGACTATGTGAAAAACCTTTGTTTCTTTCGATGTTTTTCTACGAATCTGTAAGGAAACGCTCAAGTTTAAGAGTCTTACACATATAAATGGTGAAAATACGAATTTTTTTCACTTTCGCTTCCGGGCCATTTTTCACCCAAAATCCATAGGTGTTAACATAGGAACTTTTTGGCCCATTGGGACAGGGTCGTTAACTCGATCTGAAAAGTTGTTTTCTCGTTTTAGTATCATACCATATCCACTAAAGATTGTCCTAAGCTTAAAATATGGAAGAAAAAAAACATTTACTCGTGTCGAAAAGACTTCACAACCTCAACCCTTACGAAAAGACCCTCGTGGAGGCACCCGAATGACTATGTGAAAAACCTTTGTTTCTTTCGATGTTTTTCGATGAATCTGTAAGGAAACGCTCAAGTTTAAGAGTCTTACACATATAAATGGTGAAAATACGAATTTTTTTCACTTTCGCTTCCGGGCCATTTTTCACCCAAAATCCATAGGTGTTAACATAGGAACTTTTTGGCCCATTGGGACAGGGTCGTTAACTCGATCTGAAAAGTTGTTTTCTCGTTTTAGTATCATACCATATCCACTAAAGATTGTCCTAAGCTTAAAATATGGAAGAAAAAAAACATTTACTCGTGTCGAAAAGACTTCACAACCTCAACCCTTACGAAAAGACCCTCGTGGAGGCACCCGAATGACTATGTGAAAAACCTTTGTTTCTTTCGATGTTTTTCGATGAATCTTTAAGGAAACGCTCAAGTTTAAGAGTCTTACACATATAAATGGTGAAAATACGAATTTTTTAAACTTTCGCTTCCGGGCCATTTTTCACTCAAAATCCATAGGTGTTAACATAGGAACTTTTTGGCCCATTGGGACAGGGTCGTTAACTCGATCTGAAAAGTTGTTTTCACGTTTTAGTATCATACCATATCCACTAATGATTGTCCTAAGGTTAAAATATGGAAGAAAAAAAAACATTTACTCGTGTCGAAAAGACTTCACAACCTCAACCCTTACGAAAAGACCCTCGTGGAGGCACCCGAATGACTATGTGCAAAACCTTTGTTTCTTTCGATGTTTTTCGACGAATCTGTAAGAAAACGCTCAAGTTTAAGAGTCTTACACATATAAATGGTGAAAATATGAATTTTTTTCACTTTCGCTTCCGGGCCATTTTTCACCCAAAATCCATAGGTGTTAACATAGGAACTTTTTGGCCCATTGGGACAGGGTCGTTAACTCGATCTGAAAAGTTGTTTTCTCGTTTTAGTATCATACCATATCCACTAAAGATAGTCCTAAGCTTAAAATAAGGAAGAAAAAAAACATTTACTCGTGTCGAAAAGACTTCACAACCTCAACCCTTACGAAAAGACCCTCGTGGAGGCACCCGAATGACTATGTGAAAAACCTTTGTTTCTTTGGATGTTTTTCGACGAATCTGTAAGGAAACGCTCAAGTTTAAGAGTCTTACACATATAAATGGTGAAAATACGAATTTTTTTCACTTTCGCTTCCGGGCCATTTTTCACCCAAAATCCATAGGTGTTAACATAGGAACTTTTTGGCCCATTGGGACAGGGTCGTTAACTCGATCTGAAAAGTTGTTTTCTCGTTTTAGTATCATACCATATCCACTAAAGATTGTCCTAAGCTTAAAATATGGAAGAAAAAAAACATTTACTCGTGTCGAAAAGACTTCACAACCTCAACCCTTACGAAAAGACCCTCGTGGAGGCACCCGAATGACTATGTGAAAAACCTTTGTTTCTTTCGATGTTTTTCGATGAATCTTTAAGGAAACGCTCAAGTTTAAGAGTCTTACACATATAAATGGTGAAAATACGAATTTTTTAAACTTTCGCTTCCGGGCCATTTTTCACTCAAAATCCATAGGTGTTAACATAGGAACTTTTTGGCCCATTGGGACAGGGTCGTTAACTCGATCTGAAAAGTTGTTTTCACGTTTTAGTATCATACCATATCAACTAATGATTGTCCTAAGGTTAAAATATGGAAGAAAAAAAAACATTTACTCGTGTCGAAAAGACTTCACAACCTCAACCCTTACGAAAAGACCCTCGTGGAGGCACCCGAATGACTATGTGCAAAACCTTTGTTTCTTTCGATGTTTTTCGACGAATCTGTAAGAACACGCTCAAGTTTAAGAGTCTTACACATATAAATGGTGAAAATATGAATTTTTTTCACTTTCGCTTCCGGGCCATTTTTCACCCAAAATCCATAGGTGTTAACATAGGAACTTTTTGGCCCATTGGGACAGGGTCGTTAACTCGATCTGAAAAGTTGTTTTCTCGTTTTAGTATCATACCATATCCACTAAAGATAGTCCTAAGCTTAAAATAAGGAAGAAAAAAAACATTTACTCGTGTCGAAAAGACTTCACAACCTCAACCCTTACGAAAAGACCCTCGTGGAGGCACCCGAATGACTATGTGAAAAACCTTTGTTTCTTTGGATGTTTTTCGACGAATCTGTAAGGAAACGCTCAAGTTTAAGAGTCTTACACATATAAATGGTGAAAATACGAATTTTTTTCACTTTCGCTTCCGGGCCATTTTTCACCCAAAATCCATAGGAGTTAACATAGGAACTTTTTGGCCCATTGGGACAGGGTCGTTAACTCGATCTGAAAAGTTGTTTTCTCGTTTTAGTATCATACCACATCCACTAAAGATAGTCCTAAGCTTAAAATAAGGAAGAAAAAAAACATTTACTCGTGTCGAAAAGACTTCACAACCTCAACCCTTACGAAAAGACCCTCGTGGAGGCACCCGAATGACTATGTGAAAAACCTTTGTTTCTTTCGATGTTTTTCGACGAATCTGTAAGAAAACGCTCAAGTTTAAGAGTCTTACACATATAAATGGTGAAAATATGAATTTTTTTCACTTTCGCTTCCGGGCCATTTTTCACCCAAAATCCATAGGAGTTAACATAGGAACTTTTTGGCCCATTGGGACAGGGTCGTTAACTCGATCTGAAAAGTTGTTTTCTCGTTTTAGTATCATACCATATCCACTAAAGATTGTCCTAAGCTTAAAATATGGAAGAAAAAAAACATTTACTCGTGTCGAAAAGACTTCACAACCTCAACCATTACGAAAAGACCATCGTGGAGGCACCCGAATGACTATGTGAAAAACCTTTGTTTCTTTCGATGTTTTTCGACGAATCTGTAAGGAAACGCTCAAGTTTAAGAGTCTTACACATATAAATGGTGAAAATACGAATTTTTTTCACTTTCGCTTCCGGGCCATTTTTCACCCAAAATCCATAGGTGTTAACATAGGAACTTTTTGGCCCATTGGGACAGGGTCGTTAACTCGATCTGAAAAGTTGTTTTCTCGTTTTAGTATCATACCATATCCACTAAAGATTGTCCTAAGCTTAAAATATGGAAGAAAAAAAACATTTACTCGTGTCGAAAAGACTTCACAACCTCAACCCTTATGAAAAGACCCTCGTGGAGGCACCCGAATGACTATGTGAAAAACCTTTGTTTCTTTCGATGTTTTTCTACGAATCTGTAAGGAAACGCTCAAGTTTAAGAGTCTTACACATATAAATGGTGAAAATACGAATTTTTTTCACTTTCGCTTCCGGGCCATTTTTCACCCAAAATCCATAGGTGTTAACATAGGAACTTTTTGGCCCATTGGGACAGGGTCGTTAACTCGATCTGAAAAGTTGTTTTCTCGTTTTAGTATCATACCATATCCACTAAAGATTGTCCTAAGCTTAAAATATGGAAGAAAAAAAACATTTACTCGTGTCGAAAAGACTTCACAACCTCAACCCTTACGAAAAGACCCTCGTGGAGGCACCCGAATGACTATGTGAAAAACCTTTGTTTCTTTCGATGTTTTTCGATGAATCTGTAAGGAAACGCTCAAGTTTAAGAGTCTTACACATATAAATGGTGAAAATACGAATTTTTTTCACTTTCGCTTCCGGGCCATTTTTCACCCAAAATCCATAGGTGTTAACATAGGAACTTTTTGGCCCATTGGGACAGGGTCGTTAACTCGATCTGAAAAGTTGTTTTCTCGTTTTAGTATCATACCACATCCACTAAAGATAGTCCTAAGCTTAAAATAAGGAAGAAAAAAAACATTTACTCGTGTCGAAAAGACTTCACAACCTCAACCCATACGAAAAGACCCTCGTGGAGGCACCCGAATGACTATGTGAAAAACCTTTGTTTCTTTCGATGTTTTTCGACGAATCTGTAAGAAAACGCTCAAGTTTAAGAGTCTTACACATATAAATGGTGAAAATATGAATTTTTTTCACTTTCGCTTCCGGGCCATTTTTCACCCAAAATCCATAGGAGTTAACATAGGAACTTTTTGGCCCATTGGGACAGGGTCGTTAACTCGATCTGAAAAGTTGTTTTCTCGTTTTAGTATCATACCATATCCACTAAAGATTGTCCTAAGCTTAAAATATGGAAGAAAAAAAACATTTACTCGTGTCGAAAAGACTTCACAACCTCAACCATTACGAAAAGACCATCGTGGAGGCACCCGAATGACTATGTGAAAAACCTTTGTTTCTTTCGATGTTTTTCGACGAATCTGTAAGGAAACGCTCAAGTTTAAGAGTCTTACACATATAAATGGTGAAAATACGAATTTTTTTCACTTTCGCTTCCGGGCCATTTTTCACCCAAAATCCATAGGTGTTAACATAGGAACTTTTTGGCCCATTGGGACAGGGTCGTTAACTCGATCTGAAAAGTTGTTTTCTCGTTTTAGTATCATACCATATCCACTAAAGATTGTCCTAAGCTTAAAATATGGAAGAAAAAAAACATTTACTCGTGTCGAAAAGACTTCACAACCTCAACCCTTACGAAAAGACCCTCGTGGAGGCACCCGAATGACTATGTGAAAAACCTTTGTTTCTTTCGATGTTTTTCGATGAATCTTTAAGGAAACGCTCAAGTTTAAGAGTCTTACACATATAAATGGTGAAAATACGAATTTTTTTCACTTTCGCTTCCGGGCCATTTTTCACCCAAAATCCATAGGTGTTAACATAGGAACTTTTTGGCCCATTGGGACAGGGTCGTTAACTCGATCTGAAAAGTTGTTTTCTCGTTTTAGTATCATACCATATCCACTAAAGATTGTCCTAAGCTTAAAATATGGAAGAAAAAAAACATTTACTCGTGTCGAAAAGACTTCACAACCTCAACCCTTACGAAAAGACCCTCGTGGAGGCACCCGAATGACTATGTGAAAAACCTTTGTTTCTTTCGATGTTTTTCGATGAATCTGTAAGGAAACGCTCAAGTTTAAGAGTCTTACACATATAAATGGTGAAAATACGAATTTTTTTCACTTTCGCTTCCGGGCCATTTTTCACCCAAAATCCATAGGTGTTAACATAGGAACTTTTTGGCCCATTGGGACAGGGTCGTTAACTCGATCTGAAAAGTTGTTTTCTCGTTTTAGTATCATACCACATCCACTAAAGATAGTCCTAAGCTTAAAATAAGGAAGAAAAAAAACATTTACTCGTGTCGAAAAGACTTCACAACCTCAACCCTTACGAAAAGACCCTCGTGGAGGCACCCGAATGACTATGTGAAAAACCTTTGTTTCTTTCGATGTTTTTCGACGAATCTGTAAGAAAACGCTCAAGTTTAAGAGTCTTACACATATAAATGGTGAAAATATGAATTTTTTTCACTTTCGCTTCCGGGCCATTTTTCACCCAAAATCCATAGGAGTTAACATAGGAACTTTTTGGCCCATTGGGACAGGGTCGTTAACTCGATCTGAAAAGTTGTTTTCTCGTTTTAGTATCATACCATATCCACTAAAGATTGTCCTAAGCTTAAAATATGGAAGAAAAAAAACATTTACTCGTGTCGAAAAGACTTCACAACCTCAACCATTACGAAAAGACCATCGTGGAGGCACCCGAATGACTATGTGAAAAACCTTTGTTTCTTTCGATGTTTTTCGACGAATCTGTAAGGAAACGCTCAAGTTTAAGAGTCTTACACATATAAATGGTGAAAATACGAATTTTTTTCACTTTCGCTTCCGGGCCATTTTTCACCCAAAATCCATAGGTGTTAACATAGGAACTTTTTGGCCCATTGGGACAGGGTCGTTAACTCGATCTGAAAAGTTGTTTTCTCGTTTTAGTATCATACCATATCCACTAAAGATTGTCCTAAGCTTAAAATATGGAAGAAAAAAAACATTTACTCGTGTCGAAAAGACTTCACAACCTCAACCCTTATGAAAAGACCCTCGTGGAGGCACCCGAATGACTATGTGAAAAACCTTTGTTTCTTTCGATGTTTTTCTACGAATCTGTAAGGAAACGCTCAAGTTTAAGAGTCTTACACATATAAATGGTGAAAATACGAATTTTTTTCACTTTCGCTTCCGGGCCATTTTTCACCCAAAATCCATAGGTGTTAACATAGGAACTTTTTGGCCCATTGGGACAGGGTCGTTAACTCGATCTGAAAAGTTGTTTTCTCGTTTTAGTATCATACCATATCCACTAAAGATTGTCCTAAGCTTAAAATATGGAAGAAAAAAAACATTTACTCGTGTCGAAAAGACTTCACAACCTCAACCCTTACGAAAAGACCCTCGTGGAGGCACCCGAATGACTATGTGAAAAACCTTTGTTTCTTTCGATGTTTTTCGATGAATCTGTAAGGAAACGCTCAAGTTTAAGAGTCTTACACATATAAATGGTGAAAATACGAATTTTTTTCACTTTCGCTTCCGGGCCATTTTTCACCCAAAATCCATAGGTGTTAACATAGGAACTTTTTGGCCCATTGGGACAGGGTCGTTAACTCGATCTGAAAAGTTGTTTTCTCGTTTTAGTATCATACCACATCCACTAAAGATAGTCCTAAGCTTAAAATAAGGAAGAAAAAAAACATTTACTCGTGTCGAAAAGACTTCACAACCTCAACCCTTACGAAAAGACCCTCGTGGAGGCACCCGAATGACTATGTGAAAAACCTTTGTTTCTTTCGATGTTTTTCGACGAATCTGTAAGAAAACGCTCAAGTTTAAGAGTCTTACACATATAAATGGTGAAAATATGAATTTTTTTCACTTTCGCTTCCGGGCCATTTTTCACCCAAAATCCATAGGAGTTAACATAGGAACTTTTTGGCCCATTGGGACAGGGTCGTTAACTCGATCTGAAAAGTTGTTTTCTCGTTTTAGTATCATACCATATCCACTAAAGATTGTCCTAAGCTTAAAATATGGAAGAAAAAAAACATTTACTCGTGTCGAAAAGACTTCACAACCTCAACCATTACGAAAAGACCATCGTGGAGGCACCCGAATGACTATGTGAAAAACCTTTGTTTCTTTCGATGTTTTTCGACGAATCTGTAAGGAAACGCTCAAGTTTAAGAGTCTTACACATATAAATGGTGAAAATACGAATTTTTTTCACTTTCGCTTCCGGGCCATTTTTCACCCAAAATCCATAGGTGTTAACATAGGAACTTTTTGGCCCATTGGGACAGGGTCGTTAACTCGATCTGAAAAGTTGTTTTCTCGTTTTAGTATCATACCATATCCACTAAAGATTGTCCTAAGCTTAAAATATGGAAGAAAAAAAACATTTACTCGTGTCGAAAAGACTTCACAACCTCAACCCTTATGAAAAGACCCTCGTGGAGGCACCCGAATGACTATGTGAAAAACCTTTGTTTCTTTCGATGTTTTTCTACGAATCTGTAAGGAAACGCTCAAGTTTAAGAGTCTTACACATATAAATGGTGAAAATACGAATTTTTTTCACTTTCGCTTCCGGGCCATTTTTCACCCAAAATCCATAGGTGTTAACATAGGAACTTTTTGGCCCATTGGGACAGGGTCGTTAACTCGATCTGAAAAGTTGTTTTCTCGTTTTAGTATCATACCATATCCACTAAAGATTGTCCTAAGCTTAAAATATGGAAGAAAAAAAACATTTACTCGTGTCGAAAAGACTTCACAACCTCAACCCTTACGAAAAGACCCTCGTGGAGGCACCCGAATGACTATGTGAAAAACCTTTGTTTCTTTCGATGTTTTTCGATGAATCTGTAAGGAAACGCTCAAGTTTAAGAGTCTTACACATATAAATGGTGAAAATACGAATTTTTTTCACTTTCGCTTCCGGGCCATTTTTCACCCAAAATCCATAGGTGTTAACATAGGAACTTTTTGGCCCATTGGGACAGGGTCGTTAACTCGATCTGAAAAGTTGTTTTCTCGTTTTAGTATCATACCACATCCACTAAAGATAGTCCTAAGCTTAAAATAAGGAAGAAAAAAAACATTTACTCGTGTCGAAAAGACTTCACAACCTCAACCCTTACGAAAAGACCCTCGTGGAGGCACCCGAATGACTATGTGAAAAACCTTTGTTTCTTTGGATGTTTTTCGACGAATCTGTAAGGAAACGCTCAAGTTTAAGAGTCTTACACATATAAATGGTGAAAATACGAATTTTTTTCACTTTCGCTTCCGGGCCATTTTTCACCCAAAATCAATAGGAGTTAACATAGGAACTTTTTGGCCCATTGGGACAGGGTCGTTAACTCGATCTGAAAAGTTGTTTTCTCGTTTTAGTATCATACCATATCCACTAATGATTGTCCTAAGGTTAAAATATGGAAGAAAAAAAAACATTTACTCGTGTCGAAAAGACTTCACAACCTTAACCCTTACGAAAAGACCCTCGTGGAGGCACCCGATTGACTATGTGCAAAACCTTTGTTTCTTTCGATGTTTTTCGACGAATCTGTAAGAAAATGCTCAAGTTTAAGAGTCTTACACATATAAATCGTGAAAATACGATTTTTTTTCACTTTCGCTTCCGGGCCATTTTTCACCCAAAATCCATAGGTGTTAACATAGGAACTTTTTGGCCCATTGGGACAGGGTCGTTAACTCGATCTGAAAAGTTGTTTTCTCGTTTTAGTATCATACCATATCCACTAAAGATTGTCCTAAGCTTAAAATATGGAAGAAAAAAAACATTTACTCGTGTCGAAAAGACTTCACAACCTCAACCCTTACGAAAAGACCCTCGTGGAGGCACCCGAATGACTATGTGAAAAACCTTTGTTTCTTTCGATGTTTTTCGATGAATCTTTAAGGAAACGCTCAAGTTTAAGAGTCTTACACATATAAATGGTGAAAATACGAATTTTTTTCACTTTCGCTTCCGGGCCATTTTTCACTCAAAATCCATAGGTGTTAACATAGGAACTTTTTGGCCCATTGGGACAGGGTCGTTAACTCGATCTGAAAAGTTGTTTTCACGTTTTAGTATCATACCATATCCACTAATGATTGTCCTAAGGTTAAAATATGGAAGAAAAAAAAACATTTACTCGTGTCGAAAAGACTTCACAACCTTAACCCTTACGAAAAGACCCTCGTGGAGGCACCCGATTGACTATGTGCAAAACCTTTGTTTCTTTCGATGTTTTTCGACGAATCTGTAAGAAAATGCTCAAGTTTAAGAGTCTTACACATATAAATGGTGAAAATATGAATTTTTTTCACTTTCGCTTCCGGGCCATTTTTCACCCAAAATCCATAGGTGTT
This sequence comes from Cucurbita pepo subsp. pepo, assembly GCF_057944985.1. Taxonomy (NCBI): domain Eukaryota; kingdom Viridiplantae; phylum Streptophyta; class Magnoliopsida; order Cucurbitales; family Cucurbitaceae; genus Cucurbita; species Cucurbita pepo. The sequence continues at coordinate 112,317 of NC_141810.1, forward strand.
AACATAGGAACTTTTTGGCCCATTGGGACAGGGTCGTTAACTCGATCTGAAAAGTTGTTTTCTCGTTTTAGTATCATACCATATCCACTAAAGATAGTCCTAAGCTTAAAATATGGAAGAAAAAAAACATTTACTCGTGTCGAAAAGACTTCACAACCTCAACCCTTACGAAAAGACCCTCGTGGAGGCACCCGAATGACTATGTGAAAAACCTTTGTTTCTTTCGATGTTTTTCGACGAATCTGTGAGGAAACGCTCAAGTTTAAGAGTACTACACATATAAATGGTGAAAATATGAATTTTTTTCACTTTCGCTTCCGGGCCATTTTTCACCCAAAATCCATAGGTGTTAACATAGGAACTTTTTGGCCCATTGGGACAGGGTCGTTAACTCGATCTGAAAAGTTGTTTTCTCGTTTTAGTATCATACCACATCCACTAAAGATAGTCCTAAGCTTAAAATAAGGAAGAAAAAAAACATTTACTCGTGTCGAAATGACTTCACAACCTCAACCCTTACGAAAAGACCCTCGTGGAGGCACCCGAATGACTATGTGAAAAACCTTTGTTTCTTTCGATGTTTTTCGACGAATCTGTAAGGAAACGCTCAAGTTTAAGAGTCTTACACATATAAATGGTGAAAATACGAATTTTTTTCACTTTCGCTTCCGGGCCATTTTTCACCCAAAATCCATAGGAGTTAACATAGGAACTTTTTGGCCCATTGGGACAGGGTCGTTAACTCGATCTGAAAAGTTGTTTTCTCGTTTTAGTATCATACCATATCCACTAAAGATTGTCCTAAGCTTAAAATATGGAAGAAAAAAAACATTTACTCGTGTCGAAAAGACTTCACAACCTCAACCATTACGAAAAGACCATCGTGGAGGCACCCGAATGACTATGTGAAAAACCTTTGTTTCTTTCGATGTTTTTCGACGAATCTGTAAGGAAACGCTCAAGTTTAAGAGTCTTACACATATAAATGGTGAAAATACGATTTTTTTTCACTTTCGCTTCCGGGCCATTTTTCACCCAAAATCCATAGGTGTTAACATAGGAACTTTTTGGCCCATTGGGACAGGGTCGTTAACTCGATCTGAAAAGTTGTTTTCTCGTTTTAGTATCATACCATATCCACTAAAGATTGTCCTAAGCTTAAAATATGGAAGAAAAAAAACATTTACTCGTGTCGAAAAGACTTCACAACCTCAACCCTTACGAAAAGACCCTCGTGGAGGCACCCGAATGACTATGTGAAAAACCTTTGTTTCTTTCGATGTTTTTCGATGAATCTTTAAGGAAACGCTCAAGTTTAAGAGTCTTACACATATAAATGGTGAAAATACGAATTTTTTTCACTTTCGCTTCCGGGCCATTTTTCACTCAAAATCCATAGGTGTTAACATAGGAACTTTTTGGCCCATTGGGACAGGGTCGTTAACTCGATCTGAAAAGTTGTTTTCACGTTTTAGTATCATACCATATCCACTAATGATTGTCCTAAGGTTAAAATATGGAAGAAAAAAAAACATTTACTCGTGTCGAAAAGACTTCACAACCTTAACCCTTACGAAAAGACCCTCGTGGAGGCACCCGATTGACTATGTGCAAAACCTTTGTTTCTTTCGATGTTTTTCGACGAATCTATAAGAAAATGCTCAAGTTTAAGAGTCTTACACATATAAATGGTGAAAATATGAATTTTTTTCACTTTCGCTTCCGGGCCATTTTTCACCCAAAATCCATAGGTGTTAACATAGGAACTTTTTGGCCCATTGGGACAGGGTCGTTAACTCGATCTGAAAAGTTGTTTTCTCGTTTTAGTATCATACCACATCCACTAAAGATAGTCCTAAGCTTAAAATAAGGAAGAAAAAAAACATTTACTCGTGTCGAAAAGACTTCACAACCTCAACCCTTACGAAAAGACCCTCGTGGAGGCACCCGAATGACTATGTGAAAAACCTTTGTTTCATTCGATGTTTTTCGACGAATCTGTAAGGAAACGCTCAAGTTTAAGAGTCTTACACATATAAATGGTGAAAATACGAATTTTTTTCACTTTCGCTTCCGGGCCATTTTTCACCCAAAATCCATAGGAGTTAACATAGGAACTTTTTGGCCCATTGGGACAGGGTCGTTAACTCGATCTGAAAAGTTGTTTTCTCGTTTTAGTATCATACCATATCCACTAAAGATTGTCCTAAGCTTAAAATATGGAAGAAAAAAAACATTTACTCGTGTCGAAAAGACTTCACAACCTCAACCCTTACGAAAAGACCATCGTGGAGGCACCCGAATGACTATGTGAAAAACCTTTGTTTCTTTCGATGTTTTTCGACGAATCTGTAAGGAAACGCTCAAGTTTAAGAGTCTTACACATATAAATGGTGAAAATACGATTTTTTTTCACTTTCGCTTCCGGGCCATTTTTCACTCAAAATCCATAGGTGTTAACATAGGAACTTTTTGGCCCATTGGGACAGGGTCGTTAACTCGATCTGAAAAGTTGTTTTCACGTTTTAGTATCATACCATATCCACTAATGATTGTCCTAAGGTTAAAATATGGAAGAAAAAAAAACATTTACTCGTGTCGAAAAGACTTCACAACCTCAACCCTTACGAAAAGACCCTCGTGGAGGCACCCGAATGACTATGTGCAAAACCTTTGTTTCTTTCGATGTTTTTCGACGAATCTGTAAGAAAACGCTCAAGTTTAAGAGTCTTACACATATAAATGGTGAAAATATGAATTTTTTTCACTTTCGCTTCCGGGCCATTTTTCACCCAAAATCCATAGGTGTTAACATAGGAACTTTTTGGCCCATTGGGACAGGGTCGTTAACTCGATCTGAAAAGTTGTTTTCTCGTTTTAGTATCATACCATATCCACTAAAGATAGTCCTAAGCTTAAAATAAGGAAGAAAAAAAACATTTACTCGTGTCGAAAAGACTTCACAACCTCAACCCTTACGAAAAGACCCTCGTGGAGGCACCCGAATGACTATGTGAAAAACCTTTGTTTCTTTCGATGTTTTTCGATGAATCTGTAAAGAAACGCTCAAGTTTAAGAGTCTTACACATATAAATGGTGAAAATACGAATTTTTTTCACTTTCGCTTCCGGGCCATTTTTCACCCAAAATCCATAGGTGTTAACATAGGAACTTTTTGGCCCATTGGGACAGGGTCGTTAACTCGATCTGAAAAGTTGTTTTCTCGTTTTAGTATCATACCACATCCACTAAAGATAGTCCTAAGCTTAAAATAAGGAAGAAAAAAAACATTTACTCGTGTCGAAAAGACTTCACAACCTCAACCCTTACGAAAAGACCCTCGTGGAGGCACCCGAATGACTATGTGAAAAACCTTTGTTTCATTCGATGTTTTTCGACGAATCTGTAAGGAAACGCTCAAGTTTAAGAGTCTTACACATATAAATGGTGAAAATACGAATTTTTTTCACTTTCGCTTCCGGGCCATTTTTCACCCAAAATCCATAGGAGTTAACATAGGAACTTTTTGGCCCATTGGGACAGGGTCGTTAACTCGATCTGAAAAGTTGTTTTCTCGTTTTAGTATCATACCATATCCACTAAAGATTGTCCTAAGCTTAAAATATGGAAGAAAAAAAACATTTACTCGTGTCGAAAAGACTTCACAACCTCAACCCTTACGAAAAGACCCTCGTGGAGGCACCCGAATGACTATGTGAAAAACCTTTGTTTCTTTCGATGTTTTTCGACGAATCTGTGAGGAAACGCTCAAGTTTAAGAGTCTTACACATATAAATGGTGAAAATACGAATTTTTTTCACTTTCGCTTCCGGGCCATTTTTCACCCAAAATCCATAGGTGTTAACATAGGAACTTTTTGGCCCATTGGGACAGGGTCGTTAACTCGATCTGAAAAGTTGTTTTCTCGTTTTAGTATCATACCATATCCACTAAAGATAGTCCTAAGCTTAAAATAAGGAAGAAAAAAAACATTTACTCGTGTCGAAAAGACTTCACAACCTCAACCCTTACGAAAAGACCCTCGTGGAGGCACCCGAATGACTATGTGAAAAACCTTTGTTTCTTTCGATGTTTTTCGATGAATCTGTAAAGAAACGCTCAAGTTTAAGAGTCTTACACATATAAATGGTGAAAATACGAATTTTTTTCACTTTCGCTTCCGGGCCATTTTTCACCCAAAATCCATAGGTGTTAAGATAGGAACTTTTTGGCCCATTGGGACAGGGTCGTTAACTCGATCTGAAAAGTTGTTTTCTCGTTTTAGTATCATACCATATCCACTAAAGATAGTCCTAAGCTTAAAATAAGGAAGAAAAAAAAACATTTACTCGTGTCGAAAAGACTTCACAACCTCAACCCTTACGAAAAGACCCTCGTGGAGGCACCCGAATGACTATGTGAAAAACCTTTGTTTCTTTCGATGTTTTTCGATGAATCTGTAAAGAAACGCTCAAGTTTAAGAGTCTTACACATATAAATGGTGAAAATACGAATTTTTTTCACTTTCGCTTCCGGGCCATTTTTCACCCAAAATCCATAGGTGTTAACATAGGAACTTTTTGGCCCATTGGGACAGGGTCGTTAACTCGATCTGAAAAGTTGTTTTCTCGTTTTAGTATCATACCATATCCACTAAAGATTGTCCTAAGCTTAAAATATGGAAGAAAAAAAACATTTACTCGTGTCGAAAAGACTTCACAACCTCAACCCTTACGAAAAGACCCTCGTGGAGGCACCCGAATGACTATGTGAAAAACCTTTGTTTCTTTCGATGTTTTTCGATGAATCTGTAAAGAAACGCTCAAGTTTAAGAGTCTTACACATATAAATGGTGAAAATACGAATTTTTTTCACTTTCGCTTCCGGGCCATTTTTCACCCAAAATCCATAGGTGTTAACATAGGAACTTTTTGGCCCATTGGGACAGGGTCGTTAACTCGATCTGAAAAGTTGTTTTCTCGTTTTAGTATCATACCATATCCACTAAAGATTGTCCTAAGCTTAAAATATGGAAGAAAAAAAACATTTACTCGTGTCGAAAAGACTTCACAACCTCAACCCTTACGAAAAGACCCTCGTGGAGGCACCCGAATGACTATGTGAAAAACCTTTGTTTCTTTCGATGTTTTTCGATGAATCTTTAAGGAAACGCTCAAGTTTAAGAGTCTTACACATATAAATGGTGAAAATACGAATTTTTTTCACTTTCGCTTCCGGGCCATTTTTCACTCAAAATCCATAGGTGTTAACATAGGAACTTTTTGGCCCATTGGGACAGGGTCGTTAACTCGATCTGAAAAGTTGTTTTCACGTTTTAGTATCATACCATATCCACTAATGATTGTCCTAAGGTTAAAATATGGAAGAAAAAAAAACATTTACTCGTGTCGAAAAGACTTCACAACCTCAACCCTTACGAAAAGACCCTCGTGGAGGCACCCGATTGACTATGTGCAAAACCTTTGTTTCTTTCGATGTTTTTCGACGAATCTGTAAGAAAACGCTCAAGTTTAAGAGTCTTACACATATAAATTGTGAAAATATGAATTTTTTTCACTTTCGCTTCCGGGCCCTTTTTCACCCAAAATCCATAGGTGTTAACATAGGAACTTTTTGGCCCATTGGGACAGGGTCGTTAACTCGATCTGAAAAGTTGTTTTCTCGTTTTAGTATCATACCATATCCACTAAAGATAGTCCTAAGCTTAAAATATGGAAGAAAAAAAACATTTACTCGTGTCGAAAAGACTTCACAACCTCAACCCTTACGAAAAGACCCTCGTGGAGGCACCCGAATGACTATGTGAAAAACCTTTGTTGCTTTCGATGTTTTTCGATGAATCTTTAAGGAAACGCTCAAGTTTAAGAGTCTTACACATATAAATGGTGAAAATACAAATTTTTTAAACTTTCGCTTCCGGGCCATTTTTCACTCAAAATCCATAGGTGTTAACATAGGAACTTTTTGGCCCATTGGGACAGGGTCGTTAACTCGATCTGAAAAGTTGTTTTCACGTTTTAGTATCATACCATATCCACTAATGATTGTCCTAAGGTTAAAATATGGAAGAAAAAAAAACATTTACTCGTGTCGAAAAGACTTCACAACCTCAACCCTTACGAAAAGACCCTCGTGGAGGCACCCGATTGACTATGTGCAAAACCTTTGTTTCTTTCGATGTTTTTCGACGAATCTGTAAGAAAACGCTCAAGTTTAAGAGTCTTACACATATAAATGGTGAAAATATGAATTTTTTTCACTTTCGCTTCCGGGCCATTTTTCACCCAAAATCCATAGGTGTTAACATAGGAACTTTTTGGCCCATTGGGACAGGGTCGTTAACTCGATCTGAAAAGTTGTTTTCTCGTTTTAGTATCATACCATATCCACTAAAGATAGTCCTAAGCTTAAAATATGGAAGAAAAAAAACATTTACTCGTGTCGAAAAGACTTCACAACCTCAACCCTTACGAAAAGACCCTCGTGGAGGCACCCGAATGACTATGTGAAAAACCTTTGTTTCTTTCGATGTTTTTCGATGAATCTTTAAGGAAACGCTCAAGTTTAAGAGTCTTACACATATAAATGGTGAAAATACGAATTTTTTAAACTTTCGCTTCCGGGCCATTTTTCACTCAAAATCCATAGGTGTTAACATAGGAACTTTTTGGCCCATTGGGACAGGGTCGTTAACTCGATCTGAAAAGTTGTTTTCACGTTTTAGTATCATACCATATCCACTAATGATTGTCCTAAGGTTAAAATATGGAAGAAAAAAAAACATTTACTCGTGTCGAAAAGACTTCACAACCTCAACCCTTACGAAAAGACCCTCGTGGAGGCACCCGAATGACTATGTGCAAAACCTTTGTTTCTTTCGATGTTTTTCGACGAATCTGTAAGAAAACGCTCAAGTTTAAGAGTCTTACACATATAAATGGTGAAAATATGAATTTTTTTCACTTTCGCTTCCGGGCCATTTTTCACCCAAAATCCATAGGTGTTAACATAGGAACTTTTTGGCCCATTGGGACAGGGTCGTTAACTCGATCTGAAAAGTTGTTTTCTCGTTTTAGTATCATACCATATCCACTAAAGATAGTCCTAAGCTTAAAATAAGGAAGAAAAAAAACATTTACTCGTGTCGAAAAGACTTCACAACCTCAACCCTTACGAAAAGACCCTCGTGGAGGCACCCGAATGACTATGTGAAAAACCTTTGTTTCTTTCGATGTTTTTCGATGAATCTGTAAAGAAACGCTCAAGCTTAAGAGTCTTACACATATAAATGGTGAAAATACGAATTTTTTTCACTTTCGCTTCCGGGCCATTTTTCACCCAAAATCCATAGGTGTTAACATAGGAACTTTTTGGCCCATTGGGACAGGGTCGTTAACTCGATCTGAAAAGTTGTTTTCTCGTTTTAGTATCATACCACATCCACTAAAGATAGTCCTAAGCTTAAAATAAGGAAGAAAAAAAACATTTACTCGTGTCGAAAAGACTTCACAACCTCAACCCTTACGAAAAGACCCTCGTGGAGGCACCCGAATGACTATGTGAAAAACCTTTGTTTCATTCGATGTTTTTCGACGAATCTGTAAGGAAACGCTCAAGTTTAAGAGTCTTACACATATAAATGGTGAAAATACGAATTTTTTTCACTTTCGCTTCCGGGCCATTTTTCACCCAAAATCCATAGGTGTTAACATAGGAACTTTTTGGCCCATTGGGACAGGGTCGTTAACTCGATCTGAAAAGTTGTTTTCTCGTTTTAGTATCATACCACATCCACTAAAGATAGTCCTAAGCTTAAAATAAGGAAGAAAAAAAACATTTACTCGTGTCGAAAAGACTTCACAACCTCAACCCTTACGAAAAGACCCTCGTGGAGGCACCCGAATGACTATGTGAAAAACCTTTGTTTCATTCGATGTTTTTCGACGAATCTGTAAGGAAACGCTCAAGTTTAAGAGTCTTACACATATAAATGGTGAAAATACGAATTTTTTTCACTTTCGCTTCCGGGCCATTTTTCACCCAAAATCCATAGGTGTTAACATAGGAACTTTTTGGCCCATTGGGACAGGGTCGTTAACTCGATCTGAAAAGTTGTTTTCTCGTTTTAGTATCATACCATATCCACTAAAGATTGTCCTAAGCTTAAAATATGGAAGAAAAAAAACATTTACTCGTGTCGAAAAGACTTCACAACCTCAACCCTTACGAAAAGACCCTCGTGGAGGCACCCGAATGACTATGTGAAAAACCTTTGTTTCTTTCGATGTTTTTCGACGAATCTGTGAGGAAACGCTCAAGTTTAAGAGTCTTACACATATAAATGGTGAAAATACGAATTTTTTTCACTTTCGCTTCCGGGCCATTTTTCACCCAAAATCCATAGGTGTTAACATAGGAACTTTTTGGCCCATTGGGACAGGGTCGTTAACTCGATCTGAAAAGTTTTTTTCTCGTTTTAGTATCATACCATATCCACTTAAGATTGTCCTAAGCTTAAAATATGGAAGAAAAAAAACATTTACTCGTGTCGAAAAGACTTCACAACCTCAACCCTTACGAAAAGACCCTCGTGGAGGCACCCGAATGACTATGTGAAAAACCTTTGTTTCTTTCGATGTTTTTCGACGAATCTGTGAGGAAACGCTCAAGTTTAAGAGTCTTACACATATAAATGGTGAAAATACGAATTTTTTTCACTTTCGCTTCCGGGCCATTTTTCACCCAAAATCCATAGGTGTTAACATAGGAACTTTTTGGCCCATTGGGACAGGGTCGTTAACTCGATCTGAAAAGTTGTTTTCTCGTTTTAGTATCATACCATATCCACTAAAGATTGTCCTAAGCTTAAAATATGGAAGAAAAAAAACATTTACTCGTGTCGAAAAGACTTCACAACCTCAACCCTTACGAAAAGACCCTCGTGGAGGCACCCGAATGACTATGTGAAAAACCTTTGTTTCTTTCGATGTTTTTCGACGAATCTGTGAGGAAACGCTCAAGTTTAAGAGTCTTACACATATAAATGGTGAAAATATGAATTTTTTTCACTTTCGCTTCCGGGCCATTTTTCACCCAAAATCCATAGGTGTTAACATAGGAACTTTTTTGCCCATTGGGACAGGGTCGTTTACTCGATCTGAAAAGTTGTTTTCTCGTTTTAGTATCATACCATATCCACTAAAGATTGTCCTAAGCCTAAAATATGGAAGAAAAAAAACATTTACTCGTGTCGAAAAGACTTCACAACCTCAACCCTTACGAAAAGACCCTCGTGGAGGCACCCGAATGACTCTATGAAAAACCTTTGTTTCTTTCGATGTTTTTCGACGAATCTGTAAGGAAACGCTCAAGTTTAAGAGTCTTACACATATAAATGGTGAAAATACGAATTTTTTTCACTTTCGCTTCCGGGCCATTTTTCACCCAAAATCCATAGGTGTTAACATAGGAACTTTTTGGCCCATTGGGACAGGGTCGTTAACTCGATCTGAAAAGTTGTTTTCTCGTTTTAGTATCATACCATATCCACTAAAGATTATCCTAAGGTTAAAATATGGAAGAAAAAAAACATTTACTCGTGTCGAAAAAACTTCACAACCTCAACCCTTACGAAAAGACCCTCGTGGAGGCACCCGAATGACTATGAGAAAAACCTTTGTTTCTTTCGATGTTTTTCGACGAATCTGTAAGGAAACGCTCAAGTTTAAGAGTCTTACACATATAAATGGTGAAAATACGAATTTTTTTCACTTTCGCTTCCGGGCCATTTTTCACCCAAAATCCATAGGTGTTAACATAGGAACTTTTTTGCCCATTGGGACAGGGTCGTTAACTCGATCTGAAAAGTTGTTTTCTCGTTTTAGTATCATACCATATCCACTAAAGATTGTCCTAAGCCTAAAATATGGAAGAAAAAAAACATTTACTCGTGTCGAAAAGACTTCACAACCTCAACCCTTACGAAAAGACCCTCGTGGAGGCACCCGAATGACTCTGTGAAAAACCTTTGTTTCTTTCGATGTTTTTCGACGAATCTGTAAGGAAACGCTCAAGTTTAAGAGTCTTACACATATAAATGGTGAAAATACGAATTTTTTTCACTTTCGCTTCCGGGCCATTTTTCACCCAAAATCCATAGGTGTTAACATAGGAACTTTTTGGCCCATTGAGACAGGGTCGTTAACTCGATCTGAAAAGTTGTTTTCTCGTTTTAGTATCATACCATATCCACTAAAGATTGTCCTAAGGTTAAAATATGGAAGAAAAAAAACATTTACTCGTGTCGAAAAGACTTCACAACCTCAACCCTTACGAAAAGACCCTCGTGGAGGCACCCGAATGACTATGAGAAAAACCTTTGTTTCTTTCGATGTTTTTCGACGAATCTGTAAGGAAACGCTCAAGTTTAAGAGTCTTACACATATAAATGGTGAAAATACGAATTTTTTTCACCTTCGCTTCCGGGCCATTTTTCACCCAAAATCCATAGGTGTTAACATAGGAACTTTTTTGCCCATTGGGACAGGGTCGTTAACTCGATCTGAAAAGTTGTTTTCTCGTTTTAGTATCATACCATATCCACTAAAGATTGTCTTAAGCCTAAAATATGGAAGAAAAAAAACATTTACTCGTGTCGAAAAGACTTCACAACCTCAACCCTTACGAAAAGACCCTAGTGGAGGCACCCGAATGACTATGTGAAAAACCTTTGTTTCTTTCGATGTTTTTCGACGAATCTGTAATGAAACGCTCAAGTTTAAGAGTCTTACACATATAAATGTTGAAAATACGAATTTTTTTCACTTTCGCTTCCGGGCCATTTTTCACTCAAAATCCATAGGTGTTAACATAGGAACTTTTTGGCCCATTGGGACAGGATCGTTAACTCGATCTGAAAAGTTGTTTTCTCATTTTAGTATCATACCATATCCACTAAAGATTGTCCTAAGCTTAAAATATGGAAGAAAAAAAACATTTACTCGTGTCGAAAAGACTTCACAACCTCAACCCTTACGAAAAGACCCTAGTGGAGGCACCCGAATGACTATGTGAAAAACCTTTGTTTCTTTCGATGTTTTTCGACGAATCTGTAATGAAACGCTCAAGTTTAAGAGTCTTACACATATAAATGGTGAAAATACGAATTTTTTTCACTTTCGCGTCCGGGCCATTTTTCACTCAAAATCCATAGGTGTTAACATAGGAACTTTTTTGCCCATTGGGACAGGGTCGTTTACTCGATCTGAAAAGTTGTTTTCTCGTTTTAGTATCATACCATATCCACTAAAGATTGTCCTAAGCTTAAAATATGGAAGAAAAAAAACATTTACTCGTGTCGAAAAGACTTCACAACCTCAACCCTTACGAAAAGACCCTCGTGGAGGCACCCGAATGACTATGTGGAAAACCTTTGTTTCTTTCGATGTTTTTCGACGAATCTGTAAGGAAACGCTCAAGTTTAAGAGTCTTACACATATAAATGGTGAAAATATGAATTTTTTTGACTTTCGCTTCCGGGCCATTTTTCACTCAAAATCCATAGTTGTTAACATAGGAACTTTTTGGCCCATTGGGACAGGGTCGTTAACTCGATCTGAAAAGTTGTTTTCACGTTTTAGTATCATACCATATCCACTAATGATTGTCCTAAGGTTAAAATATGGAAGAAAAAAAACATTTACTCGTGTCGAAAAGACTTCACAACCTCAACCCTTACGAAAAGACCCTAGTGGAGGCACCCGAATGAGTATGTGAAAAACCTTTGTTTCTTTCGATGTTTTTCGACGAATCTGTAATGAAACGCTCAAGTTTAAGAGTCTTACACATATAAATGGTGAAAATACGAATTTTTTTCACTTTCGCTTCCGGGCCATTTTTCACTCAAAATCCATAGGTGTTAACATAGGAACTTTTTTGCCCATTGGGACAGGGTCGTTTACTCGATCTGAAAAGTTGTTTTCTCGTTTTAGTATCATACCATATCCACTAAAGATTGTCCTAAGCTTAAAATATGGAAGAAAAAAAACATTTACTCGTGTCGAAAAGACTTCACAACCTCAACCCTTACGAAAAGACCCTCGTGGAGGCACCCGAATGACTATGTGAAAAACCTTTGTTTCTTTCGATGTTTTTCGACGAATCTGTAATGAAACGCTCAAGTTTAAGAGTCTTACACATATAAATGGTGAAATACGAATTTTTTTCACTTTCGCTTCCGGGCCATTTTTCACCCAAAATCCATAGGTGTTAACATAGGAACTTTTTGGCCCATTGGGACAGGGTCGTTAACTCGATCTGAAAAGTTGTTTTCTCATTTTAGTATCATACCATATCCACTAAAGATTGTCCTAAGCTTAAAATATGGAAGAAAAAAAACATTTACTCGTGTCGAAAAGACTTCACAACCTCAACCCTTACGAAAAGACCCTCGTGGAGGCACCCGAATGACTATGTGAAAAACCTTTGTTTCTTTCGATGTTTTTCGATGAATCTTTAAGGAAACGCTCAAGTTTAAGAGTCTTACACATATAAATGGTGAAAATACGAATTTTTTAAACTTTCGCTTCCGGGCCATTTTTCACTCAAAATCCATAGGTGTTAACATAGGAACTTTTTGGCCCATTGGGACAGGGTCGTTAACTCGATCTGAAAAGTTGTTTTCACGTTTTAGTATCATACCATATCCACTAATGATTGTCCTAAGGTTAAAATATGGAAGAAAAAAAAACATTTACTCGTGTCGAAAAGACTTCACAACCTCAACCCTTACGAAAAGACCCTCGTGGAGGCACCCGAATGACTATGTGCAAAACCTTTGTTTCTTTCGATGTTTTTCGACGAATCTGTAAGAAAACACTCAAGTTTAAGAGTCTTACACATATAAATGGTGAAAATATGAATTTTTTTCACTTTCGCTTCCGGGCCATTTTTCACCCAAAATCCATAGGTGTTAACATAGGAACTTTTTGGCCCATTGGGACAGGGTCGTTAACTCGATCTGAAAAGTTGTTTTCTCGTTTTAGTATCATACCATATCCACTAAAGATAGTCCTAAGCTTAAAATAAGGAAGAAAAAAAACATTTACTCGTGTCGAAAAGACTTCACAACCTCAACCCTTACGAAAAGACCCTCGTGGAGGCACCCGAATGACTATGTGAAAAACCTTTGTTTCTTTGGATGTTTTTCGACGAATCTGTAAGGAAACGCTCAAGTTTAAGAGTCTTACACATATAAATGGTGAAAATACGAATTTTTTTCACTTTCGCTTCCAGGCCATTTTTCACCCAAAATCCATAGGTGTTAACATAGGAACTTTTTGGCCCATTGGGACAGGGTCGTTAACTCGATCTGAAAAGTTGTTTTCTCGTTTTAGTATCATACCATATCCACTAAAGATTGTCCTAAGCTTAAAATATGGAAGAAAAAAAACATTTACTCGTGTCGAAAAGACTTCACAACCTCAACCCTTATGAAAAGACCCTCGTGGAGGCACCCGAATGACTATGTGAAAAACCTTTGTTTCTTTCGATGTTTTTCTACGAATCTGTAAGGAAACGCTCAAGTTTAAGAGTCTTACACATATAAATGGTGAAAATACGAATTTTTTTCACTTTCGCTTCCGGGCCATTTTTCACCCAAAATCCATAGGTGTGTTAACATAGGAACTTTTTGGCCCATTGGGACAGGGTCGTTAACTCGATCTGAAAAGTTGTTTTCTCGTTTTAGTATCATAGCATATCCACTAAAGATTGTCCTAAGCTTAAAATATGGAAGAAAAAAAACATTTACTCGTGTCGAAAAGACTTCACAACCTCAACCCTTACGAAAAGACCCTCGTGGAGGCACCCGAATGACTATGTGAAAAACCTTTGTTTCTTTCGATGTTTTTCGACGAATCTGTAAGAAAACGCTCAAGTTTAAGAGTCTTACACATATAAATGGTGAAAATATGAATTTTTTTCACTTTCGCTTCCGGGCCATTTTTCACCCAAAATCCATAGGAGTTAACATAGGAACTTTTTGGCCCATTGGGACAGGGTCGTTAACTCGATCTGAAAAGTTGTTTTCTCGTTTTAGTATCATACCATATCCACTAAAGATTGTCCTAAGCTTAAAATATGGAAGAAAAAAAACATTTACTCGTGTCGAAAAGACTTCACAACCTCAACCATTACGAAAAGACCATCGTGGAGGCACCCGAATGACTATGTGAAAAACCTTTGTTTCTTTCGATGTTTTTCGACGAATCTGTAAGGAAACGCTCAAGTTTAAGAGTCTTACACATATAAATGGTGAAAATACGAATTTTTTTCACTTTCGCTTCCGGGCCATTTTTCACCCAAAATCCATAGGTGTTAACATAGGAACTTTTTGGCCCATTGGGACAGGGTCGTTAACTCGATCTGAAAAGTTGTTTTCTCGTTTTAGTATCATACCATATCCACTAAAGATTGTCCTAAGCTTAAAATATGGAAGAAAAAAAACATTTACTCGTGTCGAAAAGACTTCACAACCTCAACCCTTATGAAAAGACCCTCGTGGAGGCACCCGAATGACTATGTGAAAAACCTTTGTTTCTTTCGATGTTTTTCTACGAATCTGTAAGGAAACGCTCAAGTTTAAGAGTCTTACACATATAAATGGTGAAAATACGAATTTTTTTCACTTTCGCTTCCGGGCCATTTTTCACCCAAAATCCATAGGTGTTAACATAGGAACTTTTTGGCCCATTGGGACAGGGTCGTTAACTCGATCTGAAAAGTTGTTTTCTCGTTTTAGTATCATACCATATCCACTAAAGATTGTCCTAAGCTTAAAATATGGAAGAAAAAAAACATTTACTCGTGTCGAAAAGACTTCACAACCTCAACCCTTACGAAAAGACCCTCGTGGAGGCACCCGAATGACTATGTGAAAAACCTTTGTTTCTTTCGATGTTTTTCGATGAATCTGTAAGGAAACGCTCAAGTTTAAGAGTCTTACACATATAAATGGTGAAAATACGAATTTTTTTCACTTTCGCTTCCGGGCCATTTTTCACCCAAAATCCATAGGTGTTAACATAGGAACTTTTTGGCCCATTGGGACAGGGTCGTTAACTCGATCTGAAAAGTTGTTTTCTCGTTTTAGTATCATACCATATCCACTAAAGATTGTCCTAAGCTTAAAATATGGAAGAAAAAAAACATTTACTCGTGTCGAAAAGACTTCACAACCTCAACCCTTACGAAAAGACCCTCGTGGAGGCACCCGAATGACTATGTGAAAAACCTTTGTTTCTTTCGATGTTTTTCGATGAATCTTTAAGGAAACGCTCAAGTTTAAGAGTCTTACACATATAAATGGTGAAAATACGAATTTTTTAAACTTTCGCTTCCGGGCCATTTTTCACTCAAAATCCATAGGTGTTAACATAGGAACTTTTTGGCCCATTGGGACAGGGTCGTTAACTCGATCTGAAAAGTTGTTTTCACGTTTTAGTATCATACCATATCCACTAATGATTGTCCTAAGGTTAAAATATGGAAGAAAAAAAAACATTTACTCGTGTCGAAAAGACTTCACAACCTCAACCCTTACGAAAAGACCCTCGTGGAGGCACCCGAATGACTATGTGCAAAACCTTTGTTTCTTTCGATGTTTTTCGACGAATCTGTAAGAAAACGCTCAAGTTTAAGAGTCTTACACATATAAATGGTGAAAATATGAATTTTTTTCACTTTCGCTTCCGGGCCATTTTTCACCCAAAATCCATAGGTGTTAACATAGGAACTTTTTGGCCCATTGGGACAGGGTCGTTAACTCGATCTGAAAAGTTGTTTTCTCGTTTTAGTATCATACCATATCCACTAAAGATAGTCCTAAGCTTAAAATAAGGAAGAAAAAAAACATTTACTCGTGTCGAAAAGACTTCACAACCTCAACCCTTACGAAAAGACCCTCGTGGAGGCACCCGAATGACTATGTGAAAAACCTTTGTTTCTTTGGATGTTTTTCGACGAATCTGTAAGGAAACGCTCAAGTTTAAGAGTCTTACACATATAAATGGTGAAAATACGAATTTTTTTCACTTTCGCTTCCGGGCCATTTTTCACCCAAAATCCATAGGTGTTAACATAGGAACTTTTTGGCCCATTGGGACAGGGTCGTTAACTCGATCTGAAAAGTTGTTTTCTCGTTTTAGTATCATACCATATCCACTAAAGATTGTCCTAAGCTTAAAATATGGAAGAAAAAAAACATTTACTCGTGTCGAAAAGACTTCACAACCTCAACCCTTACGAAAAGACCCTCGTGGAGGCACCCGAATGACTATGTGAAAAACCTTTGTTTCTTTCGATGTTTTTCGATGAATCTTTAAGGAAACGCTCAAGTTTAAGAGTCTTACACATATAAATGGTGAAAATACGAATTTTTTAAACTTTCGCTTCCGGGCCATTTTTCACTCAAAATCCATAGGTGTTAACATAGGAACTTTTTGGCCCATTGGGACAGGGTCGTTAACTCGATCTGAAAAGTTGTTTTCACGTTTTAGTATCATACCATATCAACTAATGATTGTCCTAAGGTTAAAATATGGAAGAAAAAAAAACATTTACTCGTGTCGAAAAGACTTCACAACCTCAACCCTTACGAAAAGACCCTCGTGGAGGCACCCGAATGACTATGTGCAAAACCTTTGTTTCTTTCGATGTTTTTCGACGAATCTGTAAGAACACGCTCAAGTTTAAGAGTCTTACACATATAAATGGTGAAAATATGAATTTTTTTCACTTTCGCTTCCGGGCCATTTTTCACCCAAAATCCATAGGTGTTAACATAGGAACTTTTTGGCCCATTGGGACAGGGTCGTTAACTCGATCTGAAAAGTTGTTTTCTCGTTTTAGTATCATACCATATCCACTAAAGATAGTCCTAAGCTTAAAATAAGGAAGAAAAAAAACATTTACTCGTGTCGAAAAGACTTCACAACCTCAACCCTTACGAAAAGACCCTCGTGGAGGCACCCGAATGACTATGTGAAAAACCTTTGTTTCTTTGGATGTTTTTCGACGAATCTGTAAGGAAACGCTCAAGTTTAAGAGTCTTACACATATAAATGGTGAAAATACGAATTTTTTTCACTTTCGCTTCCGGGCCATTTTTCACCCAAAATCCATAGGAGTTAACATAGGAACTTTTTGGCCCATTGGGACAGGGTCGTTAACTCGATCTGAAAAGTTGTTTTCTCGTTTTAGTATCATACCACATCCACTAAAGATAGTCCTAAGCTTAAAATAAGGAAGAAAAAAAACATTTACTCGTGTCGAAAAGACTTCACAACCTCAACCCTTACGAAAAGACCCTCGTGGAGGCACCCGAATGACTATGTGAAAAACCTTTGTTTCTTTCGATGTTTTTCGACGAATCTGTAAGAAAACGCTCAAGTTTAAGAGTCTTACACATATAAATGGTGAAAATATGAATTTTTTTCACTTTCGCTTCCGGGCCATTTTTCACCCAAAATCCATAGGAGTTAACATAGGAACTTTTTGGCCCATTGGGACAGGGTCGTTAACTCGATCTGAAAAGTTGTTTTCTCGTTTTAGTATCATACCATATCCACTAAAGATTGTCCTAAGCTTAAAATATGGAAGAAAAAAAACATTTACTCGTGTCGAAAAGACTTCACAACCTCAACCATTACGAAAAGACCATCGTGGAGGCACCCGAATGACTATGTGAAAAACCTTTGTTTCTTTCGATGTTTTTCGACGAATCTGTAAGGAAACGCTCAAGTTTAAGAGTCTTACACATATAAATGGTGAAAATACGAATTTTTTTCACTTTCGCTTCCGGGCCATTTTTCACCCAAAATCCATAGGTGTTAACATAGGAACTTTTTGGCCCATTGGGACAGGGTCGTTAACTCGATCTGAAAAGTTGTTTTCTCGTTTTAGTATCATACCATATCCACTAAAGATTGTCCTAAGCTTAAAATATGGAAGAAAAAAAACATTTACTCGTGTCGAAAAGACTTCACAACCTCAACCCTTATGAAAAGACCCTCGTGGAGGCACCCGAATGACTATGTGAAAAACCTTTGTTTCTTTCGATGTTTTTCTACGAATCTGTAAGGAAACGCTCAAGTTTAAGAGTCTTACACATATAAATGGTGAAAATACGAATTTTTTTCACTTTCGCTTCCGGGCCATTTTTCACCCAAAATCCATAGGTGTTAACATAGGAACTTTTTGGCCCATTGGGACAGGGTCGTTAACTCGATCTGAAAAGTTGTTTTCTCGTTTTAGTATCATACCATATCCACTAAAGATTGTCCTAAGCTTAAAATATGGAAGAAAAAAAACATTTACTCGTGTCGAAAAGACTTCACAACCTCAACCCTTACGAAAAGACCCTCGTGGAGGCACCCGAATGACTATGTGAAAAACCTTTGTTTCTTTCGATGTTTTTCGATGAATCTGTAAGGAAACGCTCAAGTTTAAGAGTCTTACACATATAAATGGTGAAAATACGAATTTTTTTCACTTTCGCTTCCGGGCCATTTTTCACCCAAAATCCATAGGTGTTAACATAGGAACTTTTTGGCCCATTGGGACAGGGTCGTTAACTCGATCTGAAAAGTTGTTTTCTCGTTTTAGTATCATACCACATCCACTAAAGATAGTCCTAAGCTTAAAATAAGGAAGAAAAAAAACATTTACTCGTGTCGAAAAGACTTCACAACCTCAACCCATACGAAAAGACCCTCGTGGAGGCACCCGAATGACTATGTGAAAAACCTTTGTTTCTTTCGATGTTTTTCGACGAATCTGTAAGAAAACGCTCAAGTTTAAGAGTCTTACACATATAAATGGTGAAAATATGAATTTTTTTCACTTTCGCTTCCGGGCCATTTTTCACCCAAAATCCATAGGAGTTAACATAGGAACTTTTTGGCCCATTGGGACAGGGTCGTTAACTCGATCTGAAAAGTTGTTTTCTCGTTTTAGTATCATACCATATCCACTAAAGATTGTCCTAAGCTTAAAATATGGAAGAAAAAAAACATTTACTCGTGTCGAAAAGACTTCACAACCTCAACCATTACGAAAAGACCATCGTGGAGGCACCCGAATGACTATGTGAAAAACCTTTGTTTCTTTCGATGTTTTTCGACGAATCTGTAAGGAAACGCTCAAGTTTAAGAGTCTTACACATATAAATGGTGAAAATACGAATTTTTTTCACTTTCGCTTCCGGGCCATTTTTCACCCAAAATCCATAGGTGTTAACATAGGAACTTTTTGGCCCATTGGGACAGGGTCGTTAACTCGATCTGAAAAGTTGTTTTCTCGTTTTAGTATCATACCATATCCACTAAAGATTGTCCTAAGCTTAAAATATGGAAGAAAAAAAACATTTACTCGTGTCGAAAAGACTTCACAACCTCAACCCTTATGAAAAGACCCTCGTGGAGGCACCCGAATGACTATGTGAAAAACCTTTGTTTCTTTCGATGTTTTTCTACGAATCTGTAAGGAAACGCTCAAGTTTAAGAGTCTTACACATATAAATGGTGAAAATACGAATTTTTTTCACTTTCGCTTCCGGGCCATTTTTCACCCAAAATCCATAGGTGTTAACATAGGAACTTTTTGGCCCATTGGGACAGGGTCGTTAACTCGATCTGAAAAGTTGTTTTCTCGTTTTAGTATCATACCATATCCACTAAAGATTGTCCTAAGCTTAAAATATGGAAGAAAAAAAACATTTACTCGTGTCGAAAAGACTTCACAACCTCAACCCTTACGAAAAGACCCTCGTGGAGGCACCCGAATGACTATGTGAAAAACCTTTGTTTCTTTCGATGTTTTTCGATGAATCTGTAAGGAAACGCTCAAGTTTAAGAGTCTTACACATATAAATGGTGAAAATACGAATTTTTTTCACTTTCGCTTCCGGGCCATTTTTCACCCAAAATCCATAGGTGTTAACATAGGAACTTTTTGGCCCATTGGGACAGGGTCGTTAACTCGATCTGAAAAGTTGTTTTCTCGTTTTAGTATCATACCACATCCACTAAAGATAGTCCTAAGCTTAAAATAAGGAAGAAAAAAAACATTTACTCGTGTCGAAAAGACTTCACAACCTCAACCCTTACGAAAAGACCCTCGTGGAGGCACCCGAATGACTATGTGAAAAACCTTTGTTTCTTTCGATGTTTTTCGACGAATCTGTAAGAAAACGCTCAAGTTTAAGAGTCTTACACATATAAATGGTGAAAATACGAATTTTTTTCACTTTCGCTTCCGGGCCATTTTTCACCCAAAATCCATAGGTGTTAACATAGGAACTTTTTGGCCCATTGGGACAGGGTCGTTAACTCGATCTGAAAAGTTGTTTTCTCGTTTTAGTATCATACCATATCCACTAAAGATTGTCCTAAGCTTAAAATATGGAAGAAAAAAAACATTTACTCGTGTCGAAAAGACTTCACAACCTCAACCCTTATGAAAAGACCCTCGTGGAGGCACCCGAATGACTATGTGAAAAACCTTTGTTTCTTTCGATGTTTTTCTACGAATCTGTAAGGAAACGCTCAAGTTTAAGAGTCTTACACATATAAATGGTGAAAATACGAATTTTTTTCACTTTCGCTTCCGGGCCATTTTTCACCCAAAATCCATAGGTGTTAACATAGGAACTTTTTGGCCCATTGGGACAGGGTCGTTAACTCGATCTGAAAAGTTGTTTTCTCGTTTTAGTATCATACCATATCCACTAAAGATTGTCCTAAGCTTAAAATATGGAAGAAAAAAAACATTTACTCGTGTCGAAAAGACTTCACAACCTCAACCCTTACGAAAAGACCCTCGTGGAGGCACCCGAATGACTATGTGAAAAACCTTTGTTTCTTTCGATGTTTTTCGATGAATCTGTAAGGAAACGCTCAAGTTTAAGAGTCTTACACATATAAATGGTGAAAATACGAATTTTTTTCACTTTCGCTTCCGGGCCATTTTTCACCCAAAATCCATAGGTGTTAACATAGGAACTTTTTGGCCCATTGGGACAGGGTCGTTAACTCGATCTGAAAAGTTGTTTTCTCGTTTTAGTATCATACCACATCCACTAAAGATAGTCCTAAGCTTAAAATAAGGAAGAAAAAAAACATTTACTCGTGTCGAAAAGACTTCACAACCTCAACCCTTACGAAAAGACCCTCGTGGAGGCACCCGAATGACTATGTGAAAAACCTTTGTTTCTTTCGATGTTTTTCGACGAATCTGTAAGAAAACGCTCAAGTTTAAGAGTCTTACACATATAAATGGTGAAAATATGAATTTTTTTCACTTTCGCTTCCGGGCCATTTTTCACCCAAAATCCATAGGAGTTAACATAGGAACTTTTTGGCCCATTGGGACAGGGTCGTTAACTCGATCTGAAAAGTTGTTTTCTCGTTTTAGTATCATACCATATCCACTAAAGATTGTCCTAAGCTTAAAATATGGAAGAAAAAAAACATTTACTCGTGTCGAAAAGACTTCACAACCTCAACCATTACGAAAAGACCATCGTGGAGGCACCCGAATGACTATGTGAAAAACCTTTGTTTCTTTCGATGTTTTTCGACGAATCTGTAAGGAAACGCTCAAGTTTAAGAGTCTTACACATATAAATGGTGAAAATACGAATTTTTTTCACTTTCGCTTCCGGGCCATTTTTCACCCAAAATCCATAGGTGTTAACATAGGAACTTTTTGGCCCATTGGGACAGGGTCGTTAACTCGATCTGAAAAGTTGTTTTCTCGTTTTAGTATCATACCATATCCACTAAAGATTGTCCTAAGCTTAAAATATGGAAGAAAAAAAACATTTACTCGTGTCGAAAAGACTTCACAACCTCAACCCTTATGAAAAGACCCTCGTGGAGGCACCCGAATGACTATGTGAAAAACCTTTGTTTCTTTCGATGTTTTTCTACGAATCTGTAAGGAAACGCTCAAGTTTAAGAGTCTTACACATATAAATGGTGAAAATACGAATTTTTTTCACTTTCGCTTCCGGGCCATTTTTCACCCAAAATCCATAGGTGTTAACATAGGAACTTTTTGGCCCATTGGGACAGGGTCGTTAACTCGATCTGAAAAGTTGTTTTCTCGTTTTAGTATCATACCATATCCACTAAAGATTGTCCTAAGCTTAAAATATGGAAGAAAAAAAACATTTACTCGTGTCGAAAAGACTTCACAACCTCAACCCTTACGAAAAGACCCTCGTGGAGGCACCCGAATGACTATGTGAAAAACCTTTGTTTCTTTCGATGTTTTTCGATGAATCTGTAAGGAAACGCTCAAGTTTAAGAGTCTTACACATATAAATGGTGAAAATACGAATTTTTTTCACTTTCGCTTCCGGGCCATTTTTCACCCAAAATCCATAGGTGTTAACATAGGAACTTTTTGGCCCATTGGGACAGGGTCGTTAACTCGATCTGAAAAGTTGTTTTCTCGTTTTAGTATCATACCACATCCACTAAAGATAGTCCTAAGCTTAAAATAAGGAAGAAAAAAAACATTTACTCGTGTCGAAAAGACTTCACAACCTCAACCCTTACGAAAAGACCCTCGTGGAGGCACCCGAATGACTATGTGAAAAACCTTTGTTTCTTTCGATGTTTTTCGACGAATCTGTAAGAAAACGCTCAAGTTTAAGAGTCTTACACATATAAATGGTGAAAATATGAATTTTTTTCACTTTCGCTTCCGGGCCATTTTTCACCCAAAATCCATAGGAGTTAACATAGGAACTTTTTGGCCCATTGGGACAGGGTCGTTAACTCGATCTGAAAAGTTGTTTTCTCGTTTTAGTATCATACCATATCCACTAAAGATTGTCCTAAGCTTAAAATATGGAAGAAAAAAAACATTTACTCGTGTCGAAAAGACTTCACAACCTCAACCATTACGAAAAGACCATCGTGGAGGCACCCGAATGACTATGTGAAAAACCTTTGTTTCTTTCGATGTTTTTCGACGAATCTGTAAGGAAACGCTCAAGTTTAAGAGTCTTACACATATAAATGGTGAAAATACGAATTTTTTTCACTTTCGCTTCCGGGCCATTTTTCACCCAAAATCCATAGGTGTTAACATAGGAACTTTTTGGCCCATTGGGACAGGGTCGTTAACTCGATCTGAAAAGTTGTTTTCTCGTTTTAGTATCATACCATATCCACTAAAGATTGTCCTAAGCTTAAAATATGGAAGAAAAAAAACATTTACTCGTGTCGAAAAGACTTCACAACCTCAACCCTTATGAAAAGACCCTCGTGGAGGCACCCGAATGACTATGTGAAAAACCTTTGTTTCTTTCGATGTTTTTCTACGAATCTGTAAGGAAACGCTCAAGTTTAAGAGTCTTACACATATAAATGGTGAAAATACGAATTTTTTTCACTTTCGCTTCCGGGCCATTTTTCACCCAAAATCCATAGGTGTTAACATAGGAACTTTTTGGCCCATTGGGACAGGGTCGTTAACTCGATCTGAAAAGTTGTTTTCTCGTTTTAGTATCATACCATATCCACTAAAGATTGTCCTAAGCTTAAAATATGGAAGAAAAAAAACATTTACTCGTGTCGAAAAGACTTCACAACCTCAACCCTTACGAAAAGACCCTCGTGGAGGCACCCGAATGACTATGTGAAAAACCTTTGTTTCTTTCGATGTTTTTCGATGAATCTGTAAGGAAACGCTCAAGTTTAAGAGTCTTACACATATAAATGGTGAAAATACGAATTTTTTTCACTTTCGCTTCCGGGCCATTTTTCACCCAAAATCCATAGGTGTTAACATAGGAACTTTTTGGCCCATTGGGACAGGGTCGTTAACTCGATCTGAAAAGTTGTTTTCTCGTTTTAGTATCATACCACATCCACTAAAGATAGTCCTAAGCTTAAAATAAGGAAGAAAAAAAACATTTACTCGTGTCGAAAAGACTTCACAACCTCAACCCTTACGAAAAGACCCTCGTGGAGGCACCCGAATGACTATGTGAAAAACCTTTGTTTCTTTGGATGTTTTTCGACGAATCTGTAAGGAAACGCTCAAGTTTAAGAGTCTTACACATATAAATGGTGAAAATACGAATTTTTTTCACTTTCGCTTCCGGGCCATTTTTCACCCAAAATCAATAGGAGTTAACATAGGAACTTTTTGGCCCATTGGGACAGGGTCGTTAACTCGATCTGAAAAGTTGTTTTCTCGTTTTAGTATCATACCATATCCACTAATGATTGTCCTAAGGTTAAAATATGGAAGAAAAAAAAACATTTACTCGTGTCGAAAAGACTTCACAACCTTAACCCTTACGAAAAGACCCTCGTGGAGGCACCCGATTGACTATGTGCAAAACCTTTGTTTCTTTCGATGTTTTTCGACGAATCTGTAAGAAAATGCTCAAGTTTAAGAGTCTTACACATATAAATCGTGAAAATACGATTTTTTTTCACTTTCGCTTCCGGGCCATTTTTCACCCAAAATCCATAGGTGTTAACATAGGAACTTTTTGGCCCATTGGGACAGGGTCGTTAACTCGATCTGAAAAGTTGTTTTCTCGTTTTAGTATCATACCATATCCACTAAAGATTGTCCTAAGCTTAAAATATGGAAGAAAAAAAACATTTACTCGTGTCGAAAAGACTTCACAACCTCAACCCTTACGAAAAGACCCTCGTGGAGGCACCCGAATGACTATGTGAAAAACCTTTGTTTCTTTCGATGTTTTTCGATGAATCTTTAAGGAAACGCTCAAGTTTAAGAGTCTTACACATATAAATGGTGAAAATACGAATTTTTTTCACTTTCGCTTCCGGGCCATTTTTCACTCAAAATCCATAGGTGTTAACATAGGAACTTTTTGGCCCATTGGGACAGGGTCGTTAACTCGATCTGAAAAGTTGTTTTCACGTTTTAGTATCATACCATATCCACTAATGATTGTCCTAAGGTTAAAATATGGAAGAAAAAAAAACATTTACTCGTGTCGAAAAGACTTCACAACCTTAACCCTTACGAAAAGACCCTCGTGGAGGCACCCGATTGACTATGTGCAAAACCTTTGTTTCTTTCGATGTTTTTCGACGAATCTGTAAGAAAATGCTCAAGTTTAAGAGTCTTACACATATAAATGGTGAAAATATGAATTTTTTTCACTTTCGCTTCCGGGCCATTTTTCACCCAAAATCCATAGGTGTTAACATAGGAACTTTTTGGCCCATTGGGACAGGGTCGTTAACTCGATCTGAAAAGTTGTTTTCTCGTTTTAGTATCATACCATATCCACTAAAGATAGTCCTAAGCTTAAAATATGGAAGAAAAAAAACATTTACTCGTGTCGAAAAGACTTCACAACCTCAACCCTTACGAAAAGACCCTCGTGGAGGCACCCGAATGACTATGTGAAAAACCTTTGTTTCTTTCGATGTTTTTCGACGAATCTGTGAGGAAACGCTCAAGTTTAAGAGTACTACACATATAAATGGTGAAAATATGAATTTTTTTCACTTTCGCTTCCGGGCCATTTTTCACCCAAAATCCATAGGTGTTAACATAGGAACTTTTTGGCCCATTGGGACAGGGTCGTTAACTCGATCTGAAAAGTTGTTTTCTCGTTTTAGTATCATACCACATCCACTAAAGATAGTCCTAAGCTTAAAATAAGGAAGAAAAAAAACATTTACTCGTGTCGAAATGACTTCACAACCTCAACCCTTACGAAAAGACCCTCGTGGAGGCACCCGAATGACTATGTGAAAAACCTTTGTTTCTTTCGATGTTTTTCGACGAATCTGTAAGGAAACGCTCAAGTTTAAGAGTCTTACACATATAAATGGTGAAAATACGAATTTTTTTCACTTTCGCTTCCGGGCCATTTTTCACCCAAAATCCATAGGAGTTAACATAGGAACTTTTTGGCCCATTGGGACAGGGTCGTTAACTCGATCTGAAAAGTTGTTTTCTCGTTTTAGTATCATACCATATCCACTAAAGATTGTCCTAAGCTTAAAATATGGAAGAAAAAAAACATTTACTCGTGTCGAAAAGACTTCACAACCTCAACCATTACGAAAAGACCATCGTGGAGGCACCCGAATGACTATGTGAAAAACCTTTGTTTCTTTCGATGTTTTTCGACGAATCTGTAAGGAAACGCTCAAGTTTAAGAGTCTTACACATATAAATGGTGAAAATACGATTTTTTTTCACTTTCGCTTCCGGGCCATTTTTCACCCAAAATCCATAGGTGTTAACATAGGAACTTTTTGGCCCATTGGGACAGGGTCGTTAACTCGATCTGAAAAGTTGTTTTCTCGTTTTAGTATCATACCATATCCACTAAAGATTGTCCTAAGCTTAAAATATGGAAGAAAAAAAACATTTACTCGTGTCGAAAAGACTTCACAACCTCAACCCTTACGAAAAGACCCTCGTGGAGGCACCCGAATGACTATGTGAAAAACCTTTGTTTCTTTCGATGTTTTTCGATGAATCTTTAAGGAAACGCTCAAGTTTAAGAGTCTTACACATATAAATGGTGAAAATACGAATTTTTTTCACTTTCGCTTCCGGGCCATTTTTCACTCAAAATCCATAGGTGTTAACATAGGAACTTTTTGGCCCATTGGGACAGGGTCGTTAACTCGATCTGAAAAGTTGTTTTCACGTTTTAGTATCATACCATATCCACTAATGATTGTCCTAAGGTTAAAATATGGAAGAAAAAAAAACATTTACTCGTGTCGAAAAGACTTCACAACCTTAACCCTTACGAAAAGACCCTCGTGGAGGCACCCGATTGACTATGTGCAAAACCTTTGTTTCTTTCGATGTTTTTCGACGAATCTATAAGAAAATGCTCAAGTTTAAGAGTCTTACACATATAAATGGTGAAAATATGAATTTTTTTCACTTTCGCTTCCGGGCCATTTTTCACCCAAAATCCATAGGTGTTAACATAGGAACTTTTTGGCCCATTGGGACAGGGTCGTTAACTCGATCTGAAAAGTTGTTTTCTCGTTTTAGTATCATACCACATCCACTAAAGATAGTCCTAAGCTTAAAATAAGGAAGAAAAAAAACATTTACTCGTGTCGAAAAGACTTCACAACCTCAACCCTTACGAAAAGACCCTCGTGGAGGCACCCGAATGACTATGTGAAAAACCTTTGTTTCATTCGATGTTTTTCGACGAATCTGTAAGGAAACGCTCAAGTTTAAGAGTCTTACACATATAAATGGTGAAAATACGAATTTTTTTCACTTTCGCTTCCGGGCCATTTTTCACCCAAAATCCATAGGAGTTAACATAGGAACTTTTTGGCCCATTGGGACAGGGTCGTTAACTCGATCTGAAAAGTTGTTTTCTCGTTTTAGTATCATACCATATCCACTAAAGATTGTCCTAAGCTTAAAATATGGAAGAAAAAAAACATTTACTCGTGTCGAAAAGACTTCACAACCTCAACCCTTACGAAAAGACCATCGTGGAGGCACCCGAATGACTATGTGAAAAACCTTTGTTTCTTTCGATGTTTTTCGACGAATCTGTAAGGAAACGCTCAAGTTTAAGAGTCTTACACATATAAATGGTGAAAATACGATTTTTTTTCACTTTCGCTTCCGGGCCATTTTTCACTCAAAATCCATAGGTGTTAACATAGGAACTTTTTGGCCCATTGGGACAGGGTCGTTAACTCGATCTGAAAAGTTGTTTTCACGTTTTAGTATCATACCATATCCACTAATGATTGTCCTAAGGTTAAAATATGGAAGAAAAAAAAACATTTACTCGTGTCGAAAAGACTTCACAACCTCAACCCTTACGAAAAGACCCTCGTGGAGGCACCCGAATGACTATGTGCAAAACCTTTGTTTCTTTCGATGTTTTTCGACGAATCTGTAAGAAAACGCTCAAGTTTAAGAGTCTTACACATATAAATGGTGAAAATATGAATTTTTTTCACTTTCGCTTCCGGGCCATTTTTCACCCAAAATCCATAGGTGTTAACATAGGAACTTTTTGGCCCATTGGGACAGGGTCGTTAACTCGATCTGAAAAGTTGTTTTCTCGTTTTAGTATCATACCATATCCACTAAAGATAGTCCTAAGCTTAAAATAAGGAAGAAAAAAAACATTTACTCGTGTCGAAAAGACTTCACAACCTCAACCCTTACGAAAAGACCCTCGTGGAGGCACCCGAATGACTATGTGAAAAACCTTTGTTTCTTTCGATGTTTTTCGATGAATCTGTAAAGAAACGCTCAAGTTTAAGAGTCTTACACATATAAATGGTGAAAATACGAATTTTTTTCACTTTCGCTTCCGGGCCATTTTTCACCCAAAATCCATAGGTGTTAACATAGGAACTTTTTGGCCCATTGGGACAGGGTCGTTAACTCGATCTGAAAAGTTGTTTTCTCGTTTTAGTATCATACCACATCCACTAAAGATAGTCCTAAGCTTAAAATAAGGAAGAAAAAAAACATTTACTCGTGTCGAAAAGACTTCACAACCTCAACCCTTACGAAAAGACCCTCGTGGAGGCACCCGAATGACTATGTGAAAAACCTTTGTTTCATTCGATGTTTTTCGACGAATCTGTAAGGAAACGCTCAAGTTTAAGAGTCTTACACATATAAATGGTGAAAATACGAATTTTTTTCACTTTCGCTTCCGGGCCATTTTTCACCCAAAATCCATAGGAGTTAACATAGGAACTTTTTGGCCCATTGGGACAGGGTCGTTAACTCGATCTGAAAAGTTGTTTTCTCGTTTTAGTATCATACCATATCCACTAAAGATTGTCCTAAGCTTAAAATATGGAAGAAAAAAAACATTTACTCGTGTCGAAAAGACTTCACAACCTCAACCCTTACGAAAAGACCCTCGTGGAGGCACCCGAATGACTATGTGAAAAACCTTTGTTTCTTTCGATGTTTTTCGACGAATCTGTGAGGAAACGCTCAAGTTTAAGAGTCTTACACATATAAATGGTGAAAATACGAATTTTTTTCACTTTCGCTTCCGGGCCATTTTTCACCCAAAATCCATAGGTGTTAACATAGGAACTTTTTGGCCCATTGGGACAGGGTCGTTAACTCGATCTGAAAAGTTGTTTTCTCGTTTTAGTATCATACCATATCCACTAAAGATAGTCCTAAGCTTAAAATAAGGAAGAAAAAAAACATTTACTCGTGTCGAAAAGACTTCACAACCTCAACCCTTACGAAAAGACCCTCGTGGAGGCACCCGAATGACTATGTGAAAAACCTTTGTTTCTTTCGATGTTTTTCGATGAATCTGTAAAGAAACGCTCAAGTTTAAGAGTCTTACACATATAAATGGTGAAAATACGAATTTTTTTCACTTTCGCTTCCGGGCCATTTTTCACCCAAAATCCATAGGTGTTAAGATAGGAACTTTTTGGCCCATTGGGACAGGGTCGTTAACTCGATCTGAAAAGTTGTTTTCTCGTTTTAGTATCATACCATATCCACTAAAGATAGTCCTAAGCTTAAAATAAGGAAGAAAAAAAAACATTTACTCGTGTCGAAAAGACTTCACAACCTCAACCCTTACGAAAAGACCCTCGTGGAGGCACCCGAATGACTATGTGAAAAACCTTTGTTTCTTTCGATGTTTTTCGATGAATCTGTAAAGAAACGCTCAAGTTTAAGAGTCTTACACATATAAATGGTGAAAATACGAATTTTTTTCACTTTCGCTTCCGGGCCATTTTTCACCCAAAATCCATAGGTGTTAACATAGGAACTTTTTGGCCCATTGGGACAGGGTCGTTAACTCGATCTGAAAAGTTGTTTTCTCGTTTTAGTATCATACCATATCCACTAAAGATTGTCCTAAGCTTAAAATATGGAAGAAAAAAAACATTTACTCGTGTCGAAAAGACTTCACAACCTCAACCCTTACGAAAAGACCCTCGTGGAGGCACCCGAATGACTATGTGAAAAACCTTTGTTTCTTTCGATGTTTTTCGATGAATCTGTAAAGAAACGCTCAAGTTTAAGAGTCTTACACATATAAATGGTGAAAATACGAATTTTTTTCACTTTCGCTTCCGGGCCATTTTTCACCCAAAATCCATAGGTGTTAACATAGGAACTTTTTGGCCCATTGGGACAGGGTCGTTAACTCGATCTGAAAAGTTGTTTTCTCGTTTTAGTATCATACCATATCCACTAAAGATTGTCCTAAGCTTAAAATATGGAAGAAAAAAAACATTTACTCGTGTCGAAAAGACTTCACAACCTCAACCCTTACGAAAAGACCCTCGTGGAGGCACCCGAATGACTATGTGAAAAACCTTTGTTTCTTTCGATGTTTTTCGATGAATCTTTAAGGAAACGCTCAAGTTTAAGAGTCTTACACATATAAATGGTGAAAATACGAATTTTTTTCACTTTCGCTTCCGGGCCATTTTTCACTCAAAATCCATAGGTGTTAACATAGGAACTTTTTGGCCCATTGGGACAGGGTCGTTAACTCGATCTGAAAAGTTGTTTTCACGTTTTAGTATCATACCATATCCACTAATGATTGTCCTAAGGTTAAAATATGGAAGAAAAAAAAACATTTACTCGTGTCGAAAAGACTTCACAACCTCAACCCTTACGAAAAGACCCTCGTGGAGGCACCCGATTGACTATGTGCAAAACCTTTGTTTCTTTCGATGTTTTTCGACGAATCTGTAAGAAAACGCTCAAGTTTAAGAGTCTTACACATATAAATTGTGAAAATATGAATTTTTTTCACTTTCGCTTCCGGGCCCTTTTTCACCCAAAATCCATAGGTGTTAACATAGGAACTTTTTGGCCCATTGGGACAGGGTCGTTAACTCGATCTGAAAAGTTGTTTTCTCGTTTTAGTATCATACCATATCCACTAAAGATAGTCCTAAGCTTAAAATATGGAAGAAAAAAAACATTTACTCGTGTCGAAAAGACTTCACAACCTCAACCCTTACGAAAAGACCCTCGTGGAGGCACCCGAATGACTATGTGAAAAACCTTTGTTGCTTTCGATGTTTTTCGATGAATCTTTAAGGAAACGCTCAAGTTTAAGAGTCTTACACATATAAATGGTGAAAATACAAATTTTTTAAACTTTCGCTTCCGGGCCATTTTTCACTCAAAATCCATAGGTGTTAACATAGGAACTTTTTGGCCCATTGGGACAGGGTCGTTAACTCGATCTGAAAAGTTGTTTTCACGTTTTAGTATCATACCATATCCACTAATGATTGTCCTAAGGTTAAAATATGGAAGAAAAAAAAACATTTACTCGTGTCGAAAAGACTTCACAACCTCAACCCTTACGAAAAGACCCTCGTGGAGGCACCCGATTGACTATGTGCAAAACCTTTGTTTCTTTCGATGTTTTTCGACGAATCTGTAAGAAAACGCTCAAGTTTAAGAGTCTTACACATATAAATGGTGAAAATATGAATTTTTTTCACTTTCGCTTCCGGGCCATTTTTCACCCAAAATCCATAGGTGTTAACATAGGAACTTTTTGGCCCATTGGGACAGGGTCGTTAACTCGATCTGAAAAGTTGTTTTCTCGTTTTAGTATCATACCATATCCACTAAAGATAGTCCTAAGCTTAAAATATGGAAGAAAAAAAACATTTACTCGTGTCGAAAAGACTTCACAACCTCAACCCTTACGAAAAGACCCTCGTGGAGGCACCCGAATGACTATGTGAAAAACCTTTGTTTCTTTCGATGTTTTTCGATGAATCTTTAAGGAAACGCTCAAGTTTAAGAGTCTTACACATATAAATGGTGAAAATACGAATTTTTTAAACTTTCGCTTCCGGGCCATTTTTCACTCAAAATCCATAGGTGTTAACATAGGAACTTTTTGGCCCATTGGGACAGGGTCGTTAACTCG
This sequence comes from Cucurbita pepo subsp. pepo, assembly GCF_057944985.1. Lineage (NCBI taxonomy): Eukaryota > Viridiplantae > Streptophyta > Magnoliopsida > Cucurbitales > Cucurbitaceae > Cucurbita > Cucurbita pepo. The sequence continues at coordinate 144,319 of NC_141810.1, forward strand.
ATCTGAAAAGTTGTTTTCACGTTTTAGTATCATACCATATCCACTAATGATTGTCCTAAGGTTAAAATATGGAAGAAAAAAAAACATTTACTCGTGTCGAAAAGACTTCACAACCTCAACCCTTACGAAAAGACCCTCGTGGAGGCACCCGAATGACTATGTGCAAAACCTTTGTTTCTTTCGATGTTTTTCGACGAATCTGTAAGAAAACGCTCAAGTTTAAGAGTCTTACACATATAAATGGTGAAAATATGAATTTTTTTCACTTTCGCTTCCGGGCCATTTTTCACCCAAAATCCATAGGTGTTAACATAGGAACTTTTTGGCCCATTGGGACAGGGTCGTTAACTCGATCTGAAAAGTTGTTTTCTCGTTTTAGTATCATACCATATCCACTAAAGATAGTCCTAAGCTTAAAATAAGGAAGAAAAAAAACATTTACTCGTGTCGAAAAGACTTCACAACCTCAACCCTTACGAAAAGACCCTCGTGGAGGCACCCGAATGACTATGTGAAAAACCTTTGTTTCTTTCGATGTTTTTCGATGAATCTGTAAAGAAACGCTCAAGCTTAAGAGTCTTACACATATAAATGGTGAAAATACGAATTTTTTTCACTTTCGCTTCCGGGCCATTTTTCACCCAAAATCCATAGGTGTTAACATAGGAACTTTTTGGCCCATTGGGACAGGGTCGTTAACTCGATCTGAAAAGTTGTTTTCTCGTTTTAGTATCATACCACATCCACTAAAGATAGTCCTAAGCTTAAAATAAGGAAGAAAAAAAACATTTACTCGTGTCGAAAAGACTTCACAACCTCAACCCTTACGAAAAGACCCTCGTGGAGGCACCCGAATGACTATGTGAAAAACCTTTGTTTCATTCGATGTTTTTCGACGAATCTGTAAGGAAACGCTCAAGTTTAAGAGTCTTACACATATAAATGGTGAAAATACGAATTTTTTTCACTTTCGCTTCCGGGCCATTTTTCACCCAAAATCCATAGGAGTTAACATAGGAACTTTTTGGCCCATTGGGACAGGGTCGTTAACTCGATCTGAAAAGTTGTTTTCTCGTTTTAGTATCATACCATATCCACTAAAGATTGTCCTAAGCTTAAAATATGGAAGAAAAAAAACATTTACTCGTGTCGAAAAGACTTCACAACCTCAACCCTTACGAAAAGACCCTCGTGGAGGCACCCGAATGACTATGTGAAAAACCTTTGTTTCTTTCGATGTTTTTCGACGAATCTGTGAGGAAACGCTCAAGTTTAAGAGTCTTACACATATAAATGGTGAAAATACGAATTTTTTTCACTTTCGCTTCCGGGCCATTTTTCACCCAAAATCCATAGGTGTTAACATAGGAACTTTTTGGCCCATTGGGACAGGGTCGTTAACTCGATCTGAAAAGTTGTTTTCTCGTTTTAGTATCATACCATATCCACTAAAGATAGTCCTAAGCTTAAAATAAGGAAGAAAAAAAACATTTACTCGTGTCGAAAAGACTTCACAACCTCAACCCTTACGAAAAGACCCTCGTGGAGGCACCCGAATGACTATGTGAAAAACCTTTGTTTCTTTCGATGTTTTTCGATGAATCTGTAAAGAAACGCTCAAGTTTAAGAGTCTTACACATATAAATGGTGAAAATACGAATTTTTTTCACTTTCGCTTCCGGGCCATTTTTCACCCAAAATCCATAGGTGTTAACATAGGAACTTTTTGGCCCATTGGGACAGGGTCGTTAACTCGATCTGAAAAGTTGTTTTCTCGTTTTAGTATCATACCATATCCACTAAAGATTGTCCTAAGCTTAAAATATGGAAGAAAAAAAACATTTACTCGTGTCGAAAAGACTTCACAACCTCAACCCTTACGAAAAGACCCTCGTGGAGGCACCCGAATGACTATGTGAAAAACCTTTGTTTCTTTCGATGTTTTTCGATGAATCTTTAAGGAAACGCTCAAGTTTAAGAGTCTTACACATATAAATGGTGAAAATACGAATTTTTTTCACTTTCGCTTCCGGGCCATTTTTCACTCAAAATCCATAGGTGTTAACATAGGAACTTTTTGGCCCATTGGGACAGGGTCGTTAACTCGATCTGAAAAGTTGTTTTCACGTTTTAGTATCATACCATATCCACTAATGATTGTCCTAAGGTTAAAATATGGAAGAAAAAAAAACATTTACTCGTGTCGAAAAGACTTCACAACCTCAACCCTTACGAAAAGACCCTCGTGGAGGCACCCGATTGACTATGTGCAAAACCTTTGTTTCTTTCGATGTTTTTCGACGAATCTGTAAGAAAACGCTCAAGTTTAAGAGTCTTACACATATAAATTGTGAAAATATGAATTTTTTTCACTTTCGCTTCCGGGCCCTTTTTCACCCAAAATCCATAGGTGTTAACATAGGAACTTTTTGGCCCATTGGGACAGGGTCGTTAACTCGATCTGAAAAGTTGTTTTCTCGTTTTAGTATCATACCATATCCACTAAAGATAGTCCTAAGCTTAAAATATGGAAGAAAAAAAACATTTACTCGTGTCGAAAAGACTTCACAACCTCAACCCTTACGAAAAGACCCTCGTGGAGGCACCCGAATGACTATGTGAAAAACCTTTGTTTCTTTCGATGTTTTTCGATGAATCTTTAAGGAAACGCTCAAGTTTAAGAGTCTTACACATATAAATGGTGAAAATACAAATTTTTTAAACTTTCGCTTCCGGACCATTTTTCACTCAAAATCCATAGGTGTTAACATAGGAACTTTTTGGCCCATTGGGACAGGGTCGTTAACTCGATCTGAAAAGTTGTTTTCACGTTTTAGTATCATACCATATCCACTAATGATTGTCCTAAGGTTAAAATATGGAAGAAAAAAAAACATTTACTCGTGTCGAAAAGACTTCACAACCTCAACCCTTACGAAAAGACCCTCGTGGAGGCACCCGATTGACTATGTGCAAAACCTTTGTTTCTTTCGATGTTTTTCGACGAATCTGTAAGAAAACGCTCAAGTTTAAGAGTCTTACACATATAAATGGTGAAAATATGAATTTTTTTCACTTTCGCTTCCGGGCCCTTTTTCACCCAAAATCCATAGGTGTTAACATAGGAACTTTTTGGCCCATTGGGACAGGGTCGTTAACTCGATCTGAAAAGTTGTTTTCTCGTTTTAGTATCATACCATATCCACTAAAGATAGTCCTAAGCTTAAAATATGGAAGAAAAAAAACATTTACTCGTGTCGAAAAGACTTCACAACCTCAACCCTTACGAAAAGACCCTCGTGGAGGCACCCGAATGACTATGTGAAAAACCTTTGTTTCTTTCGATGTTTTTCGATGAATCTTTAAGGAAACGCTCAAGTTTAAGAGTCTTACACATATAAATGGTGAAAATACGAATTTTTTAAACTTTCGCTTCCGGGCCATTTTTCACTCAAAATCCATAGGTGTTAACATAGGAACTTTTTGGCCCATTGGGACAGGGTCGTTAACTCGATCTGAAAAGTTGTTTTCACGTTTTAGTATCATACCATATCCACTAATGATTGTCCTAAGGTTAAAATATGGAAGAAAAAAAAACATTTACTCGTGTCGAAAAGACTTCACAACCTCAACCCTTACGAAAAGACCCTCGTGGAGGCACCCGAATGACTATGTGCAAAACCTTTGTTTCTTTCGATGTTTTTCGACGAATCTGTAAGAAAACGCTCAAGTTTAAGAGTCTTACACATATAAATGGTGAAAATATGAATTTTTTTCACTTTCGCTTCCGGGCCATTTTTCACCCAAAATCCATAGGTGTTGACATAGGAACTTTTTGGCCCATTGGGACAGGGTCGTTAACTCGATCTGAAAAGTTGTTTTCTCGTTTTAGTATCATACCATATCCACTAAAGATAGTCCTAAGCTTAAAATAAGGAAGAAAAAAAACATTTACTCGTGTCGAAAAGACTTCACAACCTCAACCCTTACGAATAGACCCTCGTGGAGGCACCCGAATGACTATGTGAAAAACCTTTGTTTCTTTCGATGTTTTTCGATGAATCTGTAAAGAAACGCTCAAGTTTAAGAGTCTTACACATATAAATGGTGAAAATACGAATTTTTTTCACTTTCGCTTCCGGGCCATTTTTCACCCAAAATCCATAGGTGTTAACATAGGAACTTTTTGGCCCATTGGGACAGGGTCGTTAACTCGATCTGAAAAGTTGTTTTCTCGTTTTAGTATCATACCACATCCACTAAAGATAGTCCTAAGCTTAAAATAAGGAAGAAAAAAAACATTTACTCGTGTCGAAAAGACTTCACAACCTCAACCCTTACGAAAAGACCCTCGTGGAGGCACCCGAATGACTATGTGAAAAACCTTTGTTTCATTCGATGTTTTTCGACGAATCTGTAAGGAAACGCTCAAGTTTAAGAGTCTTACACATATAAATGGTGAAAATACGAATTTTTTTCACTTTCGCTTCCGGGCCATTTTTCACCCAAAATCCATAGGAGTTAACATAGGAACTTTTTGGCCCATTGGGACAGGGTCGTTAACTCGATCTGAAAAGTTGTTTTCTCGTTTTAGTATCATACCATATCCACTAAAGATTGTCCTAAGCTTAAAATATGGAAGAAAAAAAACATTTACTCGTGTCGAAAAGACTTCACAACCTCAACCCTTACGAAAAGACCCTCGTGGAGGCACCCGAATGACTATGTGAAAAACCTTTGTTTCTTTCGATGTTTTTCGACGAATCTGTGAGGAAACGCTCAAGTTTAAGAGTCTTACACATATAAATGGTGAAAATACGAATTTTTTTCACTTTCGCTTCCGGGCCATTTTTCACCCAAAATCCATAGGTGTAACATAGGAACTTTTTGGCCCATTGGGACAGGGTCGTTAACTCGATCTGAAAAGTTGTTTTCACGTTTTAGTATCATACCATATCCACTAATGATTGTCCTAAGGTTAAAATATGGAAGAAAAAAAAACATTTACTCGTGTCGAAAAGACTTCACAACCTCAACCCTTACGAAAAGACCCTCGTGGAGGCACCCGATTGACTATGTGCAAAACCTTTGTTTCTTTCGATGTTTTTCGACGAATCTGTAAGAAAACGCTCAAGTTTAAGAGTCTTACACATATAAATGGTGAAAATATGAATTTTTTTCACTTTCGCTTCCGGGCCCTTTTTCACCCAAAATCCATAGGTGTTAACATAGGAACTTTTTGGCCCATTGGGACAGGGTCGTTAACTCGATCTGAAAAGTTGTTTTCTCGTTTTAGTATCATACCATATCCACTAAAGATAGTCCTAAGCTTAAAATATGGAAGAAAAAAAACATTTACTCGTGTCGAAAAGACTTCACAACCTCAACCCTTACGAAAAGACCCTCGTGGAGGCACCCGAATGACTATGTGAAAAACCTTTGTTTCTTTCGATGTTTTTCGATGAATCTTTAAGGAAACGCTCAAGTTTAAGAGTCTTACACATATAAATGGTGAAAATACGAATTTTTTAAACTTTCGCTTCCGGGCCATTTTTCACTCAAAATCCATAGGTGTTAACATAGGAACTTTTTGGCCCATTGGGACAGGGTCGTTAACTCGATCTGAAAAGTTGTTTTCACGTTTTAGTATCATACCATATCCACTAATGATTGTCCTAAGGTTAAAATATGGAAGAAAAAAAAACATTTACTCGTGTCGAAAAGACTTCACAACCTCAACCCTTACGAAAAGACCCTCGTGGAGGCACCCGAATGACTATGTGCAAAACCTTTGTTTCTTTCGATGTTTTTCGACGAATCTGTAAGAAAACGCTCAAGTTTAAGAGTCTTACACATATAAATGGTGAAAATATGAATTTTTTTCACTTTCGCTTCCGGGCCATTTTTCACCCAAAATCCATAGGTGTTAACATAGGAACTTTTTGGCCCATTGGGACAGGGTCGTTAACTCGATCTGAAAAGTTGTTTTCTCGTTTTAGTATCATACCATATCCACTAAAGATAGTCCTAAGCTTAAAATAAGGAAGAAAAAAAACATTTACTCGTGTCGAAAAGACTTCACAACCTCAACCCTTACGAAAAGACCCTCGTGGAGGCACCCGAATGACTATGTGAAAAACCTATGTTTCTTTCGATGTTTTTCGATGAATCTGTAAAGAAACGCTCAAGTTTAAGAGTCTTACACATATAAATGGTGAAAATACGAATTTTTTTCACTCTCGCTTCCGGGCCATTTTTCACCCAAAATCCATAGGTGTTAACATAGGAACTTTTTGGCCCATTGGGACAGGGTCGTTAACTCGATCTGAAAAGTTGTTTTCTCGTTTTAGTATCATACCACATCCACTAAAGATAGTCCTAAGCTTAAAATAAGGAAGAAAAAAAACATTTACTCGTGTCGAAAAGACTTCACAACCTCAACCCTTACGAAAAGACCCTCGTGGAGGCACCCGAATGACTATGTGAAAAACCTTTGTTTCATTCGATATTTTTCGACGAATCTGTAAGGAAACGCTCAAGTTTAAGAGTCTTACACATATAAATGGTGAAAATACGAATTTTTTTCACTTTCGCTTCCGGGCCATTTTTCACCCAAAATCCATAGGAGTTAACATAGGAACTTTTTGGCCCATTGGGACAGGGTCGTTAACTCGATCTGAAAAGTTGTTTTCTCGTTTTAGTATCATACCATATCCACTAAAGATTGTCCTAAGCTTAAAATATGGAAGAAAAAAAACATTTACTCGTGTCGAAAAGACTTCACAACCTCAACCATTACGAAAAGACCATCGTGGAGGCACCCGAATGACTATGTGAAAAACCTTTGTTTCTTTCGATGTTTTTCGACGAATCTGTAAGGAAACGCTCAAGTTTAAGAGTCTTACACATATAAATGGTGAAAATACGAATTTTTTTCACTTTCGCTTCCGGGCCATTTTTCACCCAAAATCCATAGGTGTTAACATAGGAACTTTTTGGCCCATTGGGACAGGGTCGTTAACTCGATCTGAAAAGTTGTTTTCTCGTTTTAGTATCATACCACATCCACTAAAGATTGTCCTAAGCTTAAAATATGGAAGAAAAAAACATTTACTCGTGTCGAAAAGACTTCACAACCTCAACCCTTACGAAAAGACCCTCGTGGAGGCACCCGAATGACTATGTGAAAAACCTTTGTTTCATTCGATGTTTTTCGACGAATCTGTAAGGAAACGCTCAAGTTTAAGAGTCTTACACATATAAATGGTGAAAATACGAATTTTTTTCACTTTCGCTTCCGGGCCATTTTTCACCCAAAATCCATAGGAGTTAACATAGGAACTTTTTGGCCCATTGGGACAGGGTCGTTAACTCGATCTGAAAAGTTGTTTTCTCGTTTTAGTATCATACCATATCCACTAAAGATAGTCCTAAGCTTAAAATATGGAAGAAAAAAAACATTTACTCGTGTCGAAAAGACTTCACAACCTCAACCCTTACGAAAAGACCCTCGTGGAGGCACCCGAATGACTATGTGAAAAACCTTTGTTTCTTTCGATGTTTTTCGATGAATCTTTAAGGAAACGCTCAAGTTTAAGAGTCTTACACATATAAATGGTGAAAATACGAATTTTTTAAACTTTCGCTTCCGGGCCATTTTTCACTCAAAATCCATAGGTGTTAACATAGGAACTTTTTGGCCCATTGGGACAGGGTCGTTAACTCGATCTGAAAAGTTGTTTTCACGTTTTAGTATCATACCATATCCACTAATGATTGTCCTAAGGTTAAAATATGGAAGAAAAAAAAACATTTACTCGTGTCGAAAAGACTTCACAACCTCAACCCTTACGAAAAGACCCTCGTGGAGGCACCCGAATGACTATGTGCAAAACCTTTGTTTCTTTCGATGTTTTTCGACGAATCTGTAAGAAAACGCTCAAGTTTAAGAGTCTTACACATATAAATGGTGAAAATATGAATTTTTTTCACTTTCGCTTCCGGGCCATTTTTCACCCAAAATCCATAGGTGTTAACATAGGAACTTTTTGGCCCATTGGGACAGGGTCGTTAACTCGATCTGAAAAGTTGTTTTCTCGTTTTAGTATCATACCATATCCACTAAAGATAGTCCTAAGCTTAAAATAAGGAAGAAAAAAAACATTTACTCGTGTCGAAAAGACTTCACAACCTCAACCCTTACGAAAAGACCCTCGTGGAGGCACCCGAATGACTATGTGAAAAACCTATGTTTCTTTCGATGTTTTTCGATGAATCTGTAAAGAAACGCTCAAGTTTAAGAGTCTTACACATATAAATGGTGAAAATACGAATTTTTTTCACTCTCGCTTCCGGGCCATTTTTCACCCAAAATCCATAGGTGTTAACATAGGAACTTTTTGGCCCATTGGGACAGGGTCGTTAACTCGATCTGAAAAGTTGTTTTCTCGTTTTAGTATCATACCACATCCACTAAAGATAGTCCTAAGCTTAAAATAAGGAAGAAAAAAAACATTTACTCGTGTCGAAAAGACTTCACAACCTCAACCCTTACGAAAAGACCCTCGTGGAGGCACCCGAATGACTATGTGAAAAACCTTTGTTTCATTCGATATTTTTCGACGAATCTGTAAGGAAACGCTCAAGTTTAAGAGTCTTACACATATAAATGGTGAAAATACGAATTTTTTTCACTTTCGCTTCCGGGCCATTTTTCACCCAAAATCCATAGGAGTTAACATAGGAACTTTTTGGCCCATTGGGACAGGGTCGTTAACTCGATCTGAAAAGTTGTTTTCTCGTTTTAGTATCATACCATATCCACTAAAGATTGTCCTAAGCTTAAAATATGGAAGAAAAAAAACATTTACTCGTGTCGAAAAGACTTCACAACCTCAACCATTACGAAAAGACCATCGTGGAGGCACCCGAATGACTATGTGAAAAACCTTTGTTTCTTTCGATGTTTTTCGACGAATCTGTAAGGAAACGCTCAAGTTTAAGAGTCTTACACATATAAATGGTGAAAATACGATTTTTTTTCACTTTCGCTTCCGGGCCATTTTTCACCCAAAATCCATAGGTGTTAACATAGGAACTTTTTGGCCCATTGGGACAGGGTCGTTAACTCGATCTGAAAAGTTGTTTTCTCGTTTTAGTATCATACCATATCCACTAAAGATTGTCCTAAGCTTAAAATATGGAAGAAAAAAAACATTTACTCGTGTCGAAAAGACTTCACAACCTCAACCCTTACGAAAAGACCCTCGTGGAGGCACCCGAATGACTATGTGAAAAACCTTTGTTTCTTTCGATGTTTTTCGATGAATCTTTAAGGAAACGCTCAAGTTTAAGAGTCTTACACATATAAATGGTGAAAATACGAATTTTTTTCACTTTCGCTTCCGGGCCATTTTTCACTCAAAATCCATAGGTGTTAACATAGGAACTTTTTGGCCCATTGGGACAGGGTCGTTAACTCGATCTGAAAAGTTGTTTTCACGTTTTAGTATCATACCATATCCACTAATGATTGTCCTAAGGTTAAAATATGGAAGAAAAAAAAACATTTACTCGTGTCGAAAAGACTTCACAACCTCAACCCTTACGAAAAGACCCTCGTGGAGGCACCCGATTGACTATGTGCAAAACCTTTGTTTCTTTCGATGTTTTTCAACGAATCTGTAAGAAAACGCTCAAGTTTAAGAGTCTTACACATATAAATTGTGAAAATATGAATTTTTTTCACTTTCGCTTCCGGGCCCTTTTTCACCCAAAATCCATAGGTGTTAACATAGGAACTTTTTGGCCCATTGGGACAGGGTCGTTAACTCGATCTGAAAAGTTGTTTTCTCGTTTTAGTATCATACCATATCCACTAAAGATAGTCCTAAGCTTAAAATATGGAAGAAAAAAAACATTTACTCGTGTCGAAAAGACTTCACAACCTCAACCCTTACGAAAAGACCCTCGTGGAGGCACCCGAATGACTATGTGAAAAACCTTTGTTTCTTTCGATGTTTTTCGATGAATCTTTAAGGAAACGCTCAAGTTTAAGAGTCTTACACATATAAATGGTGAAAATACGAATTTTTTAAACTTTCGCTTCCGGGCCATTTTTCACTCAAAATCCATAGGTGTTAACATAGGAACTTTTTGGCCCATTGGGACAGGGTCGTTAACTCGATCTGAAAAGTTGTTTTCACGTTTTAGTATCATACCATATCCACTAATGATTGTCCTAAGGTTAAAATATGGAAGAAAAAAAAACATTTACTCGTGTCGAAAAGACTTCACAACCTCAACCCTTACGAAAAGACCCTCGTGGAGGCACCCGAATGACTATGTGCAAAACCTTTGTTTCTTTCGATGTTTTTCGACGAATCTGTAAGAAAACGCTCAAGTTTAAGAGTCTTACACATATAAATGGTGAAAATATGAATTTTTTTCACTTTCGCTTCCGGGCCATTTTTCACCCAAAATCCATAGGTGTTAACATAGGAACTTTTTGGCCCATTGGGACAGGGTCGTTAACTCGATCTGAAAAGTTGTTTTCTCGTTTTAGTATCATACCATATCCACTAAAGATAGTCCTAAGCTTAAAATAAGGAAGAAAAAAAACATTTACTCGTGTCGAAAAGACTTCACAACCTCAACCCTTACGAAAAGACCCTCGTGGAGGCACCCGAATGACTATGTGAAAAACCTATGTTTCTTTCGATGTTTTTCGATGAATCTGTAAAGAAACGCTCAAGTTTAAGAGTCTTACACATATAAATGGTGAAAATACGAATTTTTTTCACTCTCGCTTCCGGGCCATTTTTCACCCAAAATCCATAGGTGTTAACATAGGAACTTTTTGGCCCATTGGGACAGGGTCGTTAACTCGATCTGAAAAGTTGTTTTCTCGTTTTAGTATCATACCACATCCACTAAAGATAGTCCTAAGCTTAAAATAAGGAAGAAAAAAAACATTTACTCGTGTCGAAAAGACTTCACAACCTCAACCCTTACGAAAAGACCCTCGTGGAGGCACCCGAATGACTATGTGAAAAACCTTTGTTTCATTCGATATTTTTCGACGAATCTGTAAGGAAACGCTCAAGTTTAAGAGTCTTACACATATAAATGGTGAAAATACGAATTTTTTTCACTTTCGCTTCCGGGCCATTTTTCACCCAAAATCCATAGGAGTTAACATAGGAACTTTTTGGCCCATTGGGACAGGGTCGTTAACTCGATCTGAAAAGTTGTTTTCTCGTTTTAGTATCATACCATATCCACTAAAGATTGTCCTAAGCTTAAAATATGGAAGAAAAAAAACATTTACTCGTGTCGAAAAGACTTCACAACCTCAACCATTACGAAAAGACCATCGTGGAGGCACCCGAATGACTATGTGAAAAACCTTTGTTTCTTTCGATGTTTTTCGACGAATCTGTAAGGAAACGCTCAAGTTTAAGAGTCTTACACATATAAATGGTGAAAATACGATTTTTTTTCACTTTCGCTTCCGGGCCATTTTTCACCCAAAATCCATAGGTGTTAACATAGGAACTTTTTGGCCCATTGGGACAGGGTCGTTAACTCGATCTGAAAAGTTGTTTTCTCGTTTTAGTATCATACCATATCCACTAAAGATTGTCCTAAGCTTAAAATATGGAAGAAAAAAAACATTTACTCGTGTCGAAAAGACTTCACAACCTCAACCCTTACGAAAAGACCCTCGTGGAGGCACCCGAATGACTATGTGAAAAACCTTTGTTTCTTTCGATGTTTTTCGATGAATCTTTAAGGAAACGCTCAAGTTTAAGAGTCTTACACATATAAATGGTGAAAATACGAATTTTTTTCACTTTCGCTTCCGGGCCATTTTTCACTCAAAATCCATAGGTGTTAACATAGGAACTTTTTGGCCCATTGGGACAGGGTCGTTAACTCGATCTGAAAAGTTGTTTTCACGTTTTAGTATCATACCATATCCACTAATGATTGTCCTAAGGTTAAAATATGGAAGAAAAAAAAACATTTACTCGTGTCGAAAAGACTTCACAACCTCAACCCTTACGAAAAGACCCTCGTGGAGGCACCCGATTGACTATGTGCAAAACCTTTGTTTCTTTCGATGTTTTTCAACGAATCTGTAAGAAAACGCTCAAGTTTAAGAGTCTTACACATATAAATTGTGAAAATATGAATTTTTTTCACTTTCGCTTCCGGGCCCTTTTTCACCCAAAATCCATAGGTGTTAACATAGGAACTTTTTGGCCCATTGGGACAGGGTCGTTAACTCGATCTGAAAAGTTGTTTTCTCGTTTTAGTATCATACCATATCCACTAAAGATAGTCCTAAGCTTAAAATATGGAAGAAAAAAAACATTTACTCGTGTCGAAAAGACTTCACAACCTCAACCCTTACGAAAAGACCCTCGTGGAGGCACCCGAATGACTATGTGAAAAACCTTTGTTTCTTTCGATGTTTTTCGATGAATCTTTAAGGAAACGCTCAAGTTTAAGAGTCTTACACATATAAATGGTGAAAATACAAATTTTTTAAACTTTCGCTTCCGGGCCATTTTTCACTCAAAATCCATAGGTGTTAACATAGGAACTTTTTGGCCCATTGGGACAGGGTCGTTAACTCGATCTGAAAAGTTGTTTTCACGTTTTAGTATCATACCATATCCACTAATGATTGTCCTAAGGTTAAAATATGGAAGAAAAAAAAACATTTACTCGTGTCGAAAAGACTTCACAACCTCAACCCTTACGAAAAGACCCTCGTGGAGGCACCCGATTGACTATGTGCAAAACCTTTGTTTCTTTCGATGTTTTTCGACGAATCTGTAAGAAAACGCTCAAGTTTAAGAGTCTTACACATATAAATGGTGAAAATATGAATTTTTTTCACTTTCGCTTCCGGGCCCTTTTTCACCCAAAATCCATAGGTGTTAACATAGGAACTTTTTGGCCCATTGGGACAGGGTCGTTAACTCGATCTGAAAAGTTGTTTTCTCGTTTTAGTATCATACCATATCCACTAAAGATAGTCCTAAGCTTAAAATATGGAAGAAAAAAAACATTTACTCGTGTCGAAAAGACTTCACAACCTCAACCCTTACGAAAAGACCCTCGTGGAGGCACCCGAATGACTATGTGAAAAACCTTTGTTTCTTTCGATGTTTTTCGATGAATCTTTAAGGAAACGCTCAAGTTTAAGAGTCTTACACATATAAATGGTGAAAATACGAATTTTTTAAACTTTCGCTTCCGGGCCATTTTTCACTCAAAATCCATAGGTGTTAACATAGGAACTTTTTGGCCCATTGGGACAGGGTCGTTAACTCTATCTGAAAAGTTGTTTTCACGTTTTAGTATCATACCATATCCACTAATGATTGTCCTAAGGTTAAAATATGGAAGAAAAAAAAACATTTACTCGTGTCGAAAAGACTTCACAACCTCAACCCTTACGAAAAGACCCTCGTGGAGGCACCCGAATGACTATGTGCAAAACCTTTGTTTCTTTCGATGTTTTTCGACGAATCTGTAAGAAAACGCTCAAGTTTAAGAGTCTTACACATATAAATGGTGAAAATATGAATTTTTTTCACTTTCGCTTCCGGGCCATTTTTCACCCAAAATCCATAGGTGTTAACATAGGAACTTTTTGGCCCATTGGGACAGGGTCGTTAACTCGATCTGAAAAGTTGTTTTCTCGTTTTAGTATCATACCATATCCACTAAAGATAGTCCTAAGCTTAAAATAAGGAAGAAAAAAAACATTTACTCGTGTCGAAAAGACTTCACAACCTCAACCCTTACGAAAAGACCCTCGTGGAGGCACCCGAATGACTATGTGAAAAACCTATGTTTCTTTCGATGTTTTTCGATGAATCTGTAAAGAAACGCTCAAGTTTAAGAGTCTTACACATATAAATGGTGAAAATACGAATTTTTTTCACTCTCGCTTCCGGGCCATTTTTCACCCAAAATCCATAGGTGTTAACATAGGAACTTTTTGGCCCATTGGGACAGGGTCGTTAACTCGATCTGAAAAGTTGTTTTCTCGTTTTAGTATCATACCACATCCACTAAAGATAGTCCTAAGCTTAAAATAAGGAAGAAAAAAAACATTTACTCGTGTCGAAAAGACTTCACAACCTCAACCCTTACGAAAAGACCCTCGTGGAGGCACCCGAATGACTATGTGAAAAACCTTTGTTTCATTCGATGTTTTTCGATGAATCTGTAAGGAAACGCTCAAGTTTAAGAGTCTTACACATATAAATGGTGAAAATACGAATTTTTTTCACTTTCGCTTCCGGGCCATTTTTCACCCAAAATCCATAGGAGTTAACATAGGAACTTTTTGGCCCATTGGGACAGGGTCGTTAACTCGATCTGAAAAGTTGTTTTCTCGTTTTAGTATCATACCATATCCACTAAAGATTGTCCTAAGCTTAAAATATGGAAGAAAAAAAACATTTACTCGTGTCGAAAAGACTTCACAACCTCAACCATTACGAAAAGACCATCGTGGAGGCACCCGAATGACTATGTGAAAAACCTTTGTTTCTTTCGATGTTTTTCGACGAATCTGTAAGGAAACGCTCAAGTTTAAGAGTCTTACACATATAAATGGTGAAAATACGATTTTTTTTCACTTTCGCTTCCGGGCCATTTTTCACCCAAAATCCATAGGTGTTAACATAGGAACTTTTTGGCCCATTGGGACAGGGTCGTTAACTCGATCTGAAAAGTTGTTTTCTCGTTTTAGTATCATACCATATCCACTAAAGATTGTCCTAAGCTTAAAATATGGAAGAAAAAAAACATTTACTCGTGTCGAAAAGACTTCACAACCTCAACCCTTACGAAAAGACCCTCGTGGAGGCACCCGAATGACTATGTGAAAAACCTTTGTTTCTTTCGATGTTTTTCGATGAATCTTTAAGGAAACGCTCAAGTTTAAGAGTCTTACACATATAAATGGTGAAAATACGAATTTTTTTCACTTTCGCTTCCGGGCCATTTTTCACTCAAAATCCATAGGTGTTAACATAGGAACTTTTTGGCCCATTGGGACAGGGTCGTTAACTCGATCTGAAAAGTTGTTTTCACGTTTTAGTATCATACCATATCCACTAATGATTGTCCTAAGGTTAAAATATGGAAGAAAAAAAAACATTTACTCGTGTCGAAAAGACTTCACAACCTCAACCCTTACGAAAAGACCCTCGTGGAGGCACCCGATTGACTATGTGCAAAACCTTTGTTTCTTTCGATGTTTTTCGACGAATCTGTAAGAAAACGCTCAAGTTTAAGAGTCTTACACATATAAATGGTGAAAATATGAATTTTTTTCACTTTCGCTTCCGGACCCTTTTTCACCCAAAATCCATAGGTGTTAACATAGGAACTTTTTGGCCCATTGGGACAGGGTCGTTAACTCGATCTGAAAAGTTGTTTTCTCGTTTTAGTATCATACCATATCCACTAAAGATAGTCCTAAGCTTAAAATATGGAAGAAAAAAAACATTTACTCGTGTCGAAAAGACTTCACAACCTCAACCCTTACGAAAAGACCCTCGTGGAGGCACCCGAATGACTATGTGAAAAACCTTTGTTTCTTTCGATGTTTTTCGATGAATCTTTAAGGAAACGCTCAAGTTTAAGAGTCTTACACATATAAATGGTGAAAATACGAATTTTTTAAACTTTCGCTTCCGGGCCATTTTTCACTCAAAATCCATAGGTGTTAACATAGGAACTTTTTGGCCCATTGGGACAGGGTCGTTAACTCGATCTGAAAAGTTGTTTTCACGTTTTAGTATCATACCATATCCACTAATGATTGTCCTAAGGTTAAAATATGGAAGAAAAAAAAACATTTACTCGTGTCGAAAAGACTTCACAACCTCAACCCATACGAAAAGACCCTCGTGGAGGCACCCGAATGACTATGTGCAAAACCTTTGTTTCTTTCGATGTTTTTCGACGAATCTGTAAGAAAACGCTCAAGTTTAAGAGTCTTACACATATAAATGGTGAAAATATGAATTTTTTTCACTTTCGCTTCCGGGCCATTTTTCACCCAAAATCCATAGGTGTTAACATAGGAACTTTTTGGCCCATTGGGACAGGGTCGTTAACTCGATCTGAAAAGTTGTTTTCTCGTTTTAGTATCATACCACATCCACTAAAGATAGTCCTAAGCTTAAAATAAGGAAGAAAAAAAACATTTACTCGTGTCGAAAAGACTTCACAACCTCAACCCTTACGAAAAGACCCTCGTGGAGGCACCCGAATGACTATGTGAAAAACCTTTGTTTCATTCGATGTTTTTCGACGAATCTGTAAGGAAACGCTCAAGTTTAAGAGTCTTACACATATAAATGGTGAAAATACGAATTTTTTTCACTTTCGCTTCCGGGCCATTTTTCACCCAAAATCCATAGGAGTTAACATAGGAACTTTTTGGCCCATTGGGACAGGGTCGTTAACTCGATCTGAAAAGTTGTTTTCTCGTTTTAGTATCATACCATATCCACTAAAGATTGTCCTAAGCTTAAAATATGGAAGAAAAAAAACATTTACTCGTGTCGAAAAGACTTCACAACCTCAACCATTACGAAAAGACCATCGTGGAGGCACCCGAATGACTATGTGAAAAACCTTTGTTTCTTTCGATGTTTTTCGACGAATCTGTAAGGAAACGCTCAAGTTTAAGAGTCTTACACATATAAATGGTGAAAATACGATTTTTTTTCACTTTCGCTTCCGGGCCATTTTTCACCCAAAATCCATAGGTGTTAACATAGGAACTTTTTGGCCCATTGGGACAGGGTCGTTAACTCGATCTGAAAAGTTGTTTTCTCGTTTTAGTATCATACCATATCCACTAAAGATTGTCCTAAGCTTAAAATATGGAAGAAAAAAAACATTTACTCGTGTCGAAAAGACTTCACAACCTCAACCCTTACGAAAAGACCCTCGTGGAGGCACCCGAATGACTATGTGAAAAACCTTTGTTTCTTTCGATGTTTTTCGATGAATCTTTAAGGAAACGCTCAAGTTTAAGAGTCTTACACATATAAATGGTGAAAATACGAATTTTTTTCACTTTCGCTTCCGGGCCATTTTTCACTCAAAATCCATAGGTGTTAACATAGGAACTTTTTGGCCCATTGGGACAGGGTCGTTAACTCGATCTGAAAAGTTGTTTTCACGTTTTAGTATCATACCATATCCACTAATGATTGTCCTAAGGTTAAAATATGGAAGAAAAAAAAACATTTACTCGTGTCGAAAAGACTTCACAACCTCAACCCTTACGAAAAGACCCTCGTGGAGGCACCCGATTGACTATGTGCAAAACCTTTGTTTCTTTCGATGTTTTTCGACGAATCTGTAAGAAAACGCTCAAGTTTAAGAGTCTTACACATATAAATGGTGAAAATATGAATTTTTTTCACTTTCGCTTCCGGGCCCTTTTTCACCCAAAATCCATAGGTGTTAACATAGGAACTTTTTGGCCCATTGGGACAGGGTCGTTAACTCGATCTGAAAAGTTGTTTTCTCGTTTTAGTATCATACCATATCCACTAAAGATAGTCCTAAGCTTAAAATATGGAAGAAAAAAAACATTTACTCGTGTCGAAAAGACTTCACAACCTCAACCCTTACGAAAAGACCCTCGTGGAGGCACCCGAATGACTATGTGAAAAACCTTTGTTTCTTTCGATGTTTTTCGATGAATCTTTAAGGAAACGCTCAAGTTTAAGAGTCTTACACATATAAATGGTGAAAATACGAATTTTTTAAACTTTCGCTTCCGGGCCATTTTTCACTCAAAATCCATAGGTGTTAACATAGGAACTTTTTGGCCCATTGGGACAGGGTCGTTAACTCGATCTGAAAAGTTGTTTTCACGTTTTAGTATCATACCATATCCACTAATGATTGTCCTAAGGTTAAAATATGGAAGAAAAAAAAACATTTACTCGTGTCGAAAAGACTTCACAACCTCAACCCTTACGAAAAGACCCTCGTGGAGGCACCCGAATGACTATGTGCAAAACCTTTGTTTCTTTCGATGTTTTTCGACGAATCTGTAAGAAAACGCTCAAGTTTAAGAGTCTTACACATATAAATGGTGAAAATATGAATTTTTTTCACTTTCGCTTCCGGGCCATTTTTCACCCAAAATCCATAGGTGTTAACATAGGAACTTTTTGGCCCATTGGGACAGGGTCGTTAACTCGATCTGAAAAGTTGTTTTCTCGTTTTAGTATCATACCATATCCACTAAAGATAGTCCTAAGCTTAAAATAAGGAAGAAAAAAAACATTTACTCGTGTCGAAAAGACTTCACAACCTCAACCCTTACGAAAAGACCCTCGTGGAGGCACCCGAATGACTATGTGAAAAACCTTTGTTTCTTTGGATGTTTTTCGACGAATCTGTAAGGAAACGCTCAAGTTTAAGAGTCTTACACATATAAATGGTGAAAATACGAATTTTTTTCACTTTCGCTTCCAGGCCATTTTTCACCCAAAATCCATAGGTGTTAACATAGGAACTTTTTGGCCCATTGGGACAGGGTCGTTAACTCGATCTGAAAAGTTGTTTTCTCGTTTTAGTATCATACCATATCCACTAAAGATTGTCCTAAGCTTAAAATATGGAAGAAAAAAAACATTTACTCGTGTCGAAAAGACTTCACAACCTCAACCCTTATGAAAAGACCCTCGTGGAGGCACCCGAATGACTATGTGAAAAACCTTTGTTTCTTTCGATGTTTTTCTACGAATCTGTAAGGAAACGCTCAAGTTTAAGAGTCTTACACATATAAATGGTGAAAATACGAATTTTTTTCACTTTCGCTTCCGGGCCATTTTTCACCCAAAATCCATAGGTGTTAACATAGGAACTTTTTGGCCCATTGGGACAGGGTCGTTAACTCGATCTGAAAAGTTGTTTTCTCGTTTTAGTATCATACCACATCCACTAAAGATTGTCCTAAGCTTAAAATATGGAAGAAAAAAACATTTACTCGTGTCGAAAAGACTTCACAACCTCAACCCTTACGAAAAGACCCTCGTGGAGGCACCCGAATGACTATGTGAAAAACCTTTGTTTCATTCGATGTTTTTCGACGAATCTGTAAGGAAACGCTCAAGTTTAAGAGTCTTACACATATAAAT
Organism: Cucurbita pepo subsp. pepo; assembly: GCF_057944985.1. Classification (NCBI taxonomy): domain Eukaryota; kingdom Viridiplantae; phylum Streptophyta; class Magnoliopsida; order Cucurbitales; family Cucurbitaceae; genus Cucurbita; species Cucurbita pepo. Next base: position 163,527 of record NC_141810.1, read on the forward strand.
GGTGAAAATACGAATTTTTTTCACTTTCGCTTCCGGGCCATTTTTCACCCAAAATCCATAGGAGTTAACATAGGAACTTTTTGGCCCATTGGGACAGGGTCGTTAACTCGATCTGAAAAGTTGTTTTCTCGTTTTAGTATCATACCATATCCACTAAAGATTGTCCTAAGCTTAAAATATGGAAGAAAAAAAACATTTACTCGTGTCGAAAAGACTTCACAACCTCAACCATTACGAAAAGACCATCGTGGAGGCACCCGAATGACTATGTGAAAAACCTTTGTTTCTTTCGATGTTTTTCGACGAATCTGTAAGGAAACGCTCAAGTTTAAGAGTCTTACACATATAAATGGTGAAAATACGATTTTTTTTCACTTTCGCTTCCGGGCCATTTTTCACCCAAAATCCATAGGTGTTAACATAGGAACTTTTTGGCCCATTGGGACAGGGTCGTTAACTCGATCTGAAAAGTTGTTTTCTCGTTTTAGTATCATACCATATCCACTAAAGATTGTCCTAAGCTTAAAATATGGAAGAAAAAAAACATTTACTCGTGTCGAAAAGACTTCACAACCTCAACCCTTACGAAAAGACCCTCGTGGAGGCACCCGAATGACTATGTGAAAAACCTTTGTTTCTTTCGATGTTTTTCGATGAATCTTTAAGGAAACGCTCAAGTTTAAGAGTCTTACACATATAAATGGTGAAAATACGAATTTTTTTCACTTTCGCTTCCGGGCCATTTTTCACTCAAAATCCATAGGTGTTAACATAGGAACTTTTTGGCCCATTGGGACAGGGTCGTTAACTCGATCTGAAAAGTTGTTTTCACGTTTTAGTATCATACCATATCCACTAATGATTGTCCTAAGGTTAAAATATGGAAGAAAAAAAAACATTTACTCGTGTCGAAAAGACTTCACAACCTCAACCCTTACGAAAATACCCTCGTGGAGGCACCCGATTGACTATGTGCAAAACCTTTGTTTCTTTCGATGTTTTTCGACGAATCTGTAAGAAAACGCTCAAGTTTAAGAGTCTTACACATATAAATGGTGAAAATATGAATTTTTTTCACTTTCGCTTCCGGGCCCTTTTTCACCCAAAATCCATAGGTGTTAACATAGGAACTTTTTGGCCCATTGGGACAGGGTCGTTAACTCGATCTGAAAAGTTGTTTTCTCGTTTTAGTATCATACCATATCCACTAAAGATAGTCCTAAGCTTAAAATATGGAAGAAAAAAAACATTTACTCGTGTCGAAAAGACTTCACAACCTCAACCCTTACGAAAAGACCCTCGTGGAGGCACCCGAATGACTATGTGAAAAACCTTTGTTTCTTTCGATGTTTTTCGATGAATCTTTAAGGAAACGCTCAAGTTTAAGAGTCTTACACATATAAATGGTGAAAATACGAATTTTTTAAACTTTCGCTTCCGGGCCATTTTTCACTCAAAATCCATAGGTACACATAGGAACTTTTTGGCCCATTGGGACAGGGTCGTTAACTCGATCTGAAAAGTTGTTTTCACGTTTTAGTATCATACCATATCCACTAATGATTGTCCTAAGGTTAAAATATGGAAGAAAAAAAAACATTTACTCGTGTCGAAAAGACTTCACAACCTCAACCCTTACGAAAAGACCCTCGTGGAGGCACCCGAATGACTATGTGAAAAACCTTTGTTTCTTTGGATGTTTTTCGACGAATCTGTAAGGAAACGCTCAAGTTTAAGAGTCTTACACATATAAATGGTGAAAATACGAATTTTTTTCACTTTCGCTTCCAGGCCATTTTTCACCCAAAATCCATAGGTGTTAACATAGGAACTTTTTGGCCCATTGGGACAGGGTCGTTAACTCGATCTGAAAAGTTGTTTTCTCGTTTTAGTATCATACCATATCCACTAAAGATAGTCCTAAGCTTAAAATAAGGAAGAAAAAAAACATTTACTCGTGTCGAAAAGACTTCACAACCTCAACCCTTACGAAAAGACCCTCGTGGAGGCACCCGAATGACTATGTGAAAAACCTTTGTTTCTTTCGATGTTTTTCGATGAATCTTTAAGGAAACGCTCAAGTTTAAGAGTCTTACACATATAAATGGTGAAAATACGAATTTTTTAAACTTTCGCTTCCGGGCCATTTTTCACTCAAAATCCATAGGTGTTAACATAGGAACTTTTTGGCCCATTGGGACAGGGTCGTTAACTCGATCTGAAAAGTTGTTTTCACGTTTTAGTATCATACCATATCCACTAATGATTGTCCTAAGGTTAAAATATGGAAGAAAAAAAAACATTTACTCGTGTCGAAAAGACTTCACAACCTCAACCCTTACGAAAAGACCCTCGTGGAGGCACCCGAATGACTATGTGCAAAACCTTTGTTTCTTTCGATGTTTTTCGACGAATCTGTAAGAAAACGCTCAAGTTTAAGAGTCTTACACATATAAATGGTGAAAATATGAATTTTTTTCACTTTCGCTTCCGGGCCATTTTTCACCCAAAATCCATAGGTGTTAACATAGGAACTTTTTGGCCCATTGGGACAGGGTCGTTAACTCGATCTGAAAAGTTGTTTTCTCGTTTTAGTATCATACCATATCCACTAAAGATAGTCCTAAGCTTAAAATATGGAAGAAAAAAAACATTTACTCGTGTCGAAAAGACTTCACAACCTCAACCCTTACGAAAAGACCCTCGTGGAGGCACCCGAATGACTATGTGAAAAACCTTTGTTTCTTTCGATGTTTTTCGATGAATCTTTAAGGAAACGCTCAAGTTTAAGAGTCTTACACATATAAATGGTGAAAATACGAATTTTTTAAACTTTCGCTTCCGGGCCATTTTTCACTCAAAATCCATAGGTACACATAGGAACTTTTTGGCCCATTGGGACAGGGTCGTTAACTCGATCTGAAAAGTTGTTTTCACGTTTTAGTATCATACCATATCCACTAATGATTGTCCTAAGGTTAAAATATGGAAGAAAAAAAAACATTTACTCGTGTCGAAAAGACTTCACAACCTCAACCCTTACGAAAAGACCCTCGTGGAGGCACCCGAATGACTATGTGAAAAACCTTTGTTTCTTTGGATGTTTTTCGACGAATCTGTAAGGAAACGCTCAAGTTTAAGAGTCTTACACATATAAATGGTGAAAATACGAATTTTTTTCACTTTCGCTTCCAGGCCATTTTTCACCCAAAATCCATAGGTGTTAACATAGGAACTTTTTGGCCCATTGGGACAGGGTCGTTAACTCGATCTGAAAAGTTGTTTTCTCGTTTTAGTATCATACCATATCCACTAAAGATAGTCCTAAGCTTAAAATAAGGAAGAAAAAAAACATTTACTCGTGTCGAAAAGACTTCACAACCTCAACCCTTACGAAAAGACCCTCGTGGAGGCACCCGAATGACTATGTGAAAAACCTTTGTTTCTTTCGATGTTTTTCGATGAATCTTTAAGGAAACGCTCAAGTTTAAGAGTCTTACACATATAAATGGTGAAAATACGAATTTTTTAAACTTTCGCTTCCGGGCCATTTTTCACTCAAAATCCATAGGTGTTAACATAGGAACTTTTTGGCCCATTGGGACAGGGTCGTTAACTCGATCTGAAAAGTTGTTTTCACGTTTTAGTATCATACCATATCCACTAATGATTGTCCTAAGGTTAAAATATGGAAGAAAAAAAAACATTTACTCGTGTCGAAAAGACTTCACAACCTCAACCCTTACGAAAAGACCCTCGTGGAGGCACCCGAATGACTATGTGCAAAACCTTTGTTTCTTTCGATGTTTTTCGACGAATCTGTAAGAAAACGCTCAAGTTTAAGAGTCTTACACATATAAATGGTGAAAATATGAATTTTTTTCACTTTCGCTTCCGGGCCATTTTTCACCCAAAATCCATAGGTGTTAACATAGGAACTTTTTGGCCCATTGGGACAGGGTCGTTAACTCGATCTGAAAAGTTGTTTTCTCGTTTTAGTATCATACCATATCCACTAAAGATAGTCCTAAGCTTAAAATAAGGAAGAAAAAAAACATTTACTCGTGTCGAAAAGACTTCACAACCTCAACCCTTACGAAAAGACCCTCGTGGAGGCACCCGAATGACTATGTGAAAAACCTTTGTTTCTTTGGATGTTTTTCGACGAATCTGTAAGGAAACGCTCAAGTTTAAGAGTCTTACACATATAAATGGTGAAAATACGAATTTTTTTCACTTTCGCTTCCAGGCCATTTTTCACCCAAAATCCATAGGTGTTAACATAGGAACTTTTTGGCCCATTGGGACAGGGTCGTTAACTCGATCTGAAAAGTTGTTTTCTCGTTTTAGTATCATACCATATCCACTAAAGATTGTCCTAAGCTTAAAATATGGAAGAAAAAAAACATTTACTCGTGTCGAAAAGACTTCACAACCTCAACCCTTATGAAAAGACCCTCGTGGAGGCACCCGAATGACTATGTGAAAAACCTTTGTTTCTTTCGATGTTTTTCTACGAATCTGTAAGGAAACGCTCAAGTTTAAGAGTCTTACACATATAAATGGTGAAAATACGAATTTTTTTCACTTTCGCTTCCGGGCCATTTTTCACCCAAAATCCATAGGTGTTAACATAGGAACTTTTTGGCCCATTGGGACAGGGTCGTTAACTCGATCTGAAAAGTTGTTTTCTCGTTTTAGTATCATACCATATCCACTAAAGATTGTCCTAAGCTTAAAATATGGAAGAAAAAAACATTTACTCGTGTCGAAAAGACTTCACAACCTCAACCCTTACGAAAAGACCCTCGTGGAGGCACCCGAATGACTATGTGAAAAACCTTGGTTTCTTTCGATGTTTTTCGATGAATCTGTAAGGAAACGCTCAAGTTTAAGAGTCTTACACATATAAATGGTGAAAATACGAATTTTTTAAACTTTCGCTTCCGGGCCATTTTTCACTCAAAATCCATAGGTGTTAACATAGGAACTTTTTGGCCCATTGGGACAGGGTCGTTAACTCGATCTGAAAAGTTGTTTTCACGTTTTAGTATCATACCATATCCACTAATGATTGTCCTAAGGTTAAAATATGGAAGAAAAAAAAACATTTACTCGTGTCGAAAAGACTTCACAACCTCAACCCTTACGAAAAGACCCTCGTGGAGGCACCCGAATGACTATGTGCAAAACCTTTGTTTCTTTCGATGTTTTTCGACGAATCTGTAAGAAAACGCTCAAGTTTAAGAGTCTTACACATATAAATGGTGAAAATATGAATTTTTTTCACTTTCGCTTCCGGGCCATTTTTCACCCAAAATCCATAGGTGTTAACATAGGAACTTTTTGGCCCATTGGGACAGGGTCGTTAACTCGATCTGAAAAGTTGTTTTCTCGTTTTAGTATCATACCATATCCACTAAAGATAGTCCTAAGCTTAAAATAAGGAAGAAAAAAAACATTTACTCGTGTCGAAAAGACTTCACAACCTCAACCCTTACGAAAAGACCCTCGTGGAGGCACCCGAATGACTATGTGAAAAACCTTTGTTTCTTTGGATGTTTTTCGACGAATCTGTAAGGAAACGCTCAAGTTTAAGAGTCTTACACATATAAATGGTGAAAATACGAATTTTTTTCACTTTCGCTTCCAGGCCATTTTTCACCCAAAATCCATAGGTGTTAACATAGGAACTTTTTGGCCCATTGGGACAGGGTCGTTAACTCGATCTGAAAAGTTGTTTTCTCATTTTAGTATCATACCATATCCACTAAAGATTGTCCTAAGCTTAAAATATGGAAGAAAAAAAACATTTACTCGTGTCGAAAAGACTTCACAACCTCAACCCTTATGAAAAGACCCTCGTGGAGGCACCCGAATGACTATGTGAAAAACCTTTGTTTCTTTCGATGTTTTTCTACGAATCTGTAAGGAAACGCTCAAGTTTAAGAGTCTTACACATATAAATGGTGAAAATACGAATTTTTTTCACTTTCGCTTCCGGGCCATTTTTCACCCAAAATCCATAGGTGTTAACATAGGAACTTTTTGGCCCATTGGGACAGGGTCGTTAACTCGATCTGAAAAGTTGTTTTCTCGTTTTAGTATCATACCATATCCACTAAAGATTGTCCTAAGGTTAAAATATGGAAGAAAAAAAACATTTACTCGTGTCGAAAAGACTTCACAACCTCAACCCTTACGAAAAGACCCTCGTGGAGGCACCCGAATGACTATGTGAAAAACCTTTGTTTCTTTCGATGTTTTTCGATGAATCTGTAAGGAAACGCTCAAGTTTAAGAGTCTTACACATATAAATGGTGAAAATACGAATTTTTTTCACTTTCGCTTCCGGGCCATTTTTCACCCAAAATCCATAGGTGTTAACATAGGAACTTTTTGGCCCATTGGGACAGGGTCGTTAACTCGATCTGAAAAGTTGTTTTCTCGTTTTAGTATCATACCATATCCACTAAAGATAGTCCTAAGCTTAAAATAAGGAAGAAAAAAAACATTTACTCGTGTCGAAAAGACTTCACAACCTCAACCCTTACGAAAAGACCCTCGTGGAGGCACCCGAATGACTATGTGAAAAACCTTTGTTTCTTTCGATGTTTTTCGACGAATCTGTAAGGAAACGCTCAAGTTTAAGAGTCTTACACATATAAATGGTGAAAATACGAATTTTTTTCACTTTCGCTTCCGGGCCATTTTTCACCCAAAATCCATAGGAGTTAACATAGGAACTTTTTGGCCCATTGGGACAGGGTCGTTAACTCGATCTGAAAAGTTGTTTTCTCGTTTTAGTATCATACCATATCCACTAAAGATTGTCCTAAGCTTAAAATATGGAAGAAAAAAAACATTTACTCGTGTCGAAAAGACTTCACAACCTCAACCATTACGAAAAGACCATCGTGGAGGCACCCGAATGACTATGTGAAAAACCTTTGTTTCTTTCGATGTTTTTCGACGAATCTGTAAGGAAACGCTCAAGTTTAAGAGTCTTACACATATAAATGGTGAAAATACGAATTTTTTTCACTTTCGCTTCCGGGCCATTTTTCACCCAAAATCCATAGGTGTTAACATAGGAACTTTTTGGCCCATTGGGACAGGGTCGTTAACTCGATCTGAAAAGTTGTTTTCTCGTTTTAGTATCATACCATATCCACTAAAGATTGTCCTAAGGTTAAAATATGGAAGAAACAAAACATTTACTCGTGTCGAAAAGACTTCACAACCTCAACCATTACGAAAAGACCCTCGTGGAGGCACCCGAATGACTATGTGAAAAACCTTTGTTTCTTTCGATGTTTTTCGACGAATCTGTAAGGAAACGCTCAAGTTTAAGAGTCTTACACATATAAATGGTGAAAATACGAATTTTTTTCACTTTCGCTTCCGGGCCATTTTTCACCCAAAATCCATAGGTGTTAACATAGGAACTTTTTGGCCCATTGGGACAGGGTCGTTAACTCGATCTGAAAAGTTGTTTTCTCGTTTTAGTATCATACCATATCCACTAAAGATTGTCCTAAGGTTAAAATATGGAAGAAAAAAAACATTTACTCGTGTCGAAAAGACTTCACAACCTCAACCCTTACGAAAAGACCCTCGTGGAGGCACCCGAATGACTATGTGAAAAACCTTTGTTTCTTTCGATGTTTTTCGACGAATCTGTAAGGAAACGCTCAAGTTTAAGAGTCTTACACATATAAATGGTGAAAATACGAATTTTTTTCACTTTCGCTTCCGGGCCATTTTTCACCCAAAATCCATAGGTGTTAACATAGGAACTTTTTTGCCCATTGGGACAGGGTCGTTAACTCGATCTGGAAAGTTGTTTTCTCGTTTTAGTATCATACCATATCCACTAAAGATTGTCCTTAGCCTAAAATATGGAAGAAAAAAAACATTTACTCGTGTCGAAAATACTTCACAACCTCAACCCTTACGAAAAGACCCTCGTGGAGGCACCCGAATGACTCTATGAAAAACCTTTGTTTCTTTCGATGTTTTTCGACGAATCTGTAAGGAAACGCTCAAGTTTAAGAGTCTTACACATATAAATGGTGAAAATACGAATTTTTTTCACTTTCGCTTCCGGGCCATTTTTCACCCAAAATCCATAGGTGTTAACATAGGAACTTTTTGGCCCATTGGGACAGGGTCGTTAACTCGATCTGAAAAGTTGTTTTCTCGTTTTAGTATCATACCATATCCACTAAAGATTGTCCTAAGCTTAAAATATGGAAGAAAAAAAACATTTACTCGTGTCGAAAAGACTTCACAACCTCAACCATTACGAAAAGACCCTCGTGGAGGCACCCGAATGACTATGTGAAAAACCTTTGTTTCTTTCGATGTTTTTCGACGAATCTGTAAGGAAACGCTCAAGTTTAAGAGTCTTACACATATAAATGGTGAAAATACGATTTTTTTTCACTTTCGCTTCCGGGCCATTTTTCACCCAAAATCCATAGGTGTTAACATAGGAACTTTTTGGCCCATTGGGACAGGGTCGTTAACTCGATCTGAAAAGTTGTTTTCACGTTTTAGTATCATACCATATCCACTAATGATTGTCCTAAGGTTAAAATATGGAAGAAAAAAACATTTACTCGTGTCGAAAAGACTTCACAACCTCAACCCTTACGAAAAGACCCTCGTGGAGGCACCCGAATGACTATGTGAAAAACCTTTGTTTCTTTCGATGTTTTTCGATGAATCTTTAAGGAAACGCTCAAGTTTAAGAGTATTACACATATAAATGGTGAAAATACGAATTTTTTTCACTTTCGCTTCCGGGCCATTTTTCACTCAAAATCCATAGTTGTTAACATAGGAACTTTTTGGCCCATTGGGACAGGGTCGTTAACTCGATCTGAAAAGTTGTTTTCACGTTTTAGTATCATACCATATCCACTAATGATTGTCCTAAGGTTAAAATATGGAAGAAAAAAAACATTTACTCGTGTCGAAAAGACTTCACAACCTCAACCCTTACGAAAAGACCCTCGTGGAGGCACCCGAATGACTATGTGAAAAACCTTTGTTTCTTTCGATGTTTTTCGACGAATCTGTAAGGAAACGCTCAAGTTTAAGAGTCTTACACATATAAATGGTGAAAATACGAATTTTTTTCACTTTCGCTTCCGGGCCATTTTTCACCCAAAATCCATAGGTGTTAACATAGGAACTTTTTGGTCCATTGGGACAGGGTCGTTAACTCGATCTGAAAAGTTGTTTTCTCGTTTTAGTATCATACCATATCCACTAAAGATTGTCCTAAGCTTAAAATATGGAAGAAAAAAAACATTTACTCGTGTCGAAAAGACTTCACAACCTCAACCCTTACGAAAAGACCCTCGTGGAGGCACCCGAATGACTATGTGAAAAACCTTTGTTTCTTTCGATGTTTTTCGATGAATCTGTAAGGAAACGCTCAAGTTTAAGAGTCTTACACATATAAATGGTGAAAATACGAATTTTTTTCACTTTCGCTTCCGGGCCATTTTTCACCCAAAATCCATAGGTGTTAACATAGGAACTTTTTGGCCCATTGGGACAGGGTCGTTAACTCGATCTGAAAAGTTGTTTTCTCGTTTTAGTATCATACCATATCCACTAAAGATAGTCCTAAGCTTAAAATAAGGAAGAAAAAAAACATTTACTCGTGTCGAAAAGACTTCACAACCTCAACCCTTACGAAAAGACCCTCGTGGAGGCACCCGAATGACTATGTGAAAAACCTTTGTTTCTTTCGATGTTTTTCGACGAATCTGTAAGGAAACGCTCAAGTTTAAGAGTCTTACACATATAAATGGTGAAAATACGAATTTTTTTCACTTTCGCTTCCGGGCCATTTTTCACCCAAAATCCATAGGAGTTAACATAGGAACTTTTTGGCCCATTGGGACAGGGTCGTTAACTCGATCTGAAAAGTTGTTTTCTCGTTTTTGTATCATACCATATCCACTAAAGATTGTCCTAAGCTTAAAATATGGAAGAAAAAAAACATTTACTCGTGTCGAAAAGACTTCACAACCTCAACCATTACGAAAAGACCATCGTGGAGGCACCCGAATGACTATGTGAAAAACCTTTGTTTCTTTCGATGTTTTTCGACGAATCTGTAAGGAAACGCTCAAGTTTAAGAGTCTTACACATATAAATGGTGAAAATACGATTTTTTTTCACTTTCGCTTCCGGGCCATTTTTCACCCAAAATCCATAGGTGTTAACATAGGAACTTTTTGGCCCATTGGGACAGGGTCGTTAACTCGATCTGAAAAGTTGTTTTCTCGTTTTAGTATCATACCATATCCACTAAAGATTGTCCTAAGGTTAAAATATGGAAGAAACAAAACATTTACTCGTGTCGAAAAGACTTCACAACCTCAACCATTACGAAAAGACCCTCGTGGAGGCACCCGAATGACTATGTGAAAAACCTTTGTTTCTTTCGATGTTTTTCGACGAATCTGTAAGGAAACGCTCAAGTTTAAGAGTCTTACACATATAAATGGTGAAAATACGAATTTTTTTCACTTTCGCTTCCGGGCCATTTTTCACCCAAAATCCATAGGTGTTAACATAGGAACTTTTTGGCCCATTGGGACAGGGTCGTTAACTCGATCTGAAAAGTTGTTTTCTCGTTTTAGTATCATACCATATCCACTAAAGATTGTCCTAAGGTTAAAATATGGAAGAAAAAAAACATTTACTCGTGTCGAAAAGACTTCACAACCTCAACCCTTACGAAAAGACCCTCGTGGAGGCACCCGAATGACTATGTGAAAAACCTTTGTTTCTTTCGATGTTTTTCGACGAATCTGTAAGGAAACGCTCAAGTTTAAGAGTCTTACACATATAAATGGTGAAAATACGAATTTTTTTCACTTTCGCTTCCGGGCCATTTTTCACCCAAAATCCATAGGTGTTAACATAGGAACTTTTTTGCCCATTGGGACAGGGTCGTTAACTCGATCTGGAAAGTTGTTTTCTCGTTTTAGTATCATACCATATCCACTAAAGATTGTCCTTAGCCTAAAATATGGAAGAAAAAAAACATTTACTCGTGTCGAAAATACTTCACAACCTCAACCCTTACGAAAAGACCCTCGTGGAGGCACCCGAATGACTCTATGAAAAACCTTTGTTTCTTTCGATGTTTTTCGACGAATCTGTAAGGAAACGCTCAAGTTTAAGAGTCTTACACATATAAATGGTGAAAATACGAATTTTTTTCACTTTCGCTTCCGGGCCATTTTTCACCCAAAATCCATAGGTGTTAACATAGGAACTTTTTGGTCCATTGGGACAGGGTCGTTAACTCGATCTGAAAAGTTGTTTTCTCGTTTTAGTATCATACCATATCCACTAAAGATTGTCCTAAGCTTAAAATATGGAAGAAAAAAAACATTTACTCGTGTCGAAAAGACTTCACAACCTCAACCCTTACGAAAAGACCCTCGTGGAGGCACCCGAATGACTATGTGAAAAACCTTTGTTTCTTTCGATGTTTTTCGACGAATCTGTAAGGAAACGCTCAAGTTTAAGAGTCTTACACATATAAATGGTGAAAATACGATTTTTTTTCACTTTCGCTTCCGGGCCATTTTTCACCCAAAATCCATAGGTGTTAACATAGGAACTTTTTGGCCCATTGGGACAGGGTCGTTAACTCGATCTGAAAAGTTGTTTTCACGTTTTAGTATCATACCATATCCACTAATGATTGTCCTAAGGTTAAAATATGGAAGAAAAAAAACATTTACTCGTGTCGAAAAGACTTCACAACCTCAACCCTTACGAAAAGACCCTCGTGGAGGCACCCGAATGACTATGTGAAAAACCTTTGTTTCTTTCGATGTTTTTCGATGAATCTTTAAGGAAACGCTCAAGTTTAAGAGTCTTACACATATAAATGGTGAAAATACGAATTTTTTTCACTTTCGCTTCCGGGCCATTTTTCACCCAAAATCCATAGGTGTTAACATAGGAACTTTTTGGCCCATTGGGACAGGGTCGTTAACTCGATCTGAAAAGTTGTTTTCTCGTTTTAGTATCATACCATATCCACTAAAGATTGTCCTAAGGTTAAAATATGGAAGAAACAAAACATTTACTCGTGTCGAAAAGACTTCACAACCTCAACCATTACGAAAAGACCCTCGTGGAGGCACCCGAATGACTATGTGAAAAACCTTTGTTTCTTTCGATGTTTTTCGACGAATCTGTAAGGAAACGCTCAAGTTTAAGAGTCTTACACATATAAATGGTGAAAATACGAATTTTTTTCACTTTCGCTTCCGGGCCATTTTTCACCCAAAATCCATAGGTGTTAACATAGGAACTTTTTGGCCCATTGGGACAGGGTCGTTAACTCGATCTGAAAAGTTGTTTTCTCGTTTTAGTATCATACCATATCCACTAAAGATTGTCCTAAGGTTAAAATATGGAAGAAAAAAAACATTTACTCGTGTCGAAAAGACTTCACAACCTCAACCCTTACGAAAAGACCCTCGTGGAGGCACCCGAATGACTATGTGAAAAACCTTTGTTTCTTTCGATGTTTTTCGACGAATCTGTAAGGAAACGCTCAAGTTTAAGAGTCTTACACATATAAATGGTGAAAATACGAATTTTTTTCACTTTCGCTTCCGGGCCATTTTTCACCCAAAATCCATAGGTGTTAACATAGGAACTTTTTTGCCCATTGGGACAGGGTCGTTAACTCGATCTGGAAAGTTGTTTTCTCGTTTTAGTATCATACCATATCCACTAAAGATTGTCCTTAGCCTAAAATATGGAAGAAAAAAAACATTTACTCGTGTCGAAAATACTTCACAACCTCAACCCTTACGAAAAGACCCTCGTGGAGGCACCCGAATGACTCTATGAAAAACCTTTGTTTCTTTCGATGTTTTTCGACGAATCTGTAAGGAAACGCTCAAGTTTAAGAGTCTTACACATATAAATGGTGAAAATACGAATTTTTTTCACTTTCGCTTCCGGGCCATTTTTCACCCAAAATCCATAGGTGTTAACATAGGAACTTTTTGGCCCATTGGGACAGGGTCGTTAACTCGATCTGAAAAGTTGTTTTCTCGTTTTAGTATCATACCATATCCACTAAAGATTGTCCTAAGCTTAAAATATGGAAGAAAAAAAACATTTACTCGTGTCGAAAAGACTTCACAACCTCAACCATTACGAAAAGACCCTCGTGGAGGCACCCGAATGACTATGTGAAAAACCTTTGTTTCTTTCGATGTTTTTCGACGAATCTGTAAGGAAACGCTCAAGTTTAAGAGTCTTACACATATAAATGGTGAAAATACGATTTTTTTTCACTTTCGCTTCCGGGCCATTTTTCACCCAAAATCCATAGGTGTTAACATAGGAACTTTTTGGCCCATTGGGACAGGGTCGTTAACTCGATCTGAAAAGTTGTTTTCACGTTTTAGTATCATACCATATCCACTAATGATTGTCCTAAGGTTAAAATATGGAAGAAAAAAAACATTTACTCGTGTCGAAAAGACTTCACAACCTCAACCCTTACGAAAAGACCCTCGTGGAGGCACCCGAATGACTATGTGAAAAACCTTTGTTTCTTTCGATGTTTTTCGATGAATCTTTAAGGAAACGCTCAAGTTTAAGAGTATTACACATATAAATGGTGAAAATACGAATTTTTTTCACTTTCGCTTCCGGGCCATTTTTCACTCAAAATCCATAGTTGTTAACATAGGAACTTTTTGGCCCATTGGGACAGGGTCGTTAACTCGATCTGAAAAGTTGTTTTCACGTTTTAGTATCATACCATATCCACTAATGATTGTCCTAAGGTTAAAATATGGAAGAAAAAAAACATTTACTCGTGTCGAAAAGACTTCACAACCTCAACCCTTACGAAAAGACCCTCGTGGAGGCACCCGAATGACTATGTGAAAAACCTTTGTTTCTTTCGATGTTTTTCGACGAATCTGTAAGGAAACGCTCAAGTTTAAGAGTCTTACACATATAAATGGTGAAAATACGAATTTTTTTCACTTTCGCTTCCGGGCCATTTTTCACCCAAAATCCATAGGTGTTAACATAGGAACTTTTTGGTCCATTGGGACAGGGTCGTTAACTCGATCTGAAAAGTTGTTTTCTCGTTTTAGTATCATACCATATCCACTAAAGATTGTCCTAAGCTTAAAATATGGAAGAAAAAAAACATTTACTCGTGTCGAAAAGACTTCACAACCTCAACCCTTACGAAAAGACCCTCGTGGAGGCACCCGAATGACTATGTGAAAAACCTTTGTTTCTTTCGATGTTTTTCGACGAATCTGTAAGGAAACGCTCAAGTTTAAGAGTCTTACACATATAAATGGTGAAAATACGAATTTTTTAAACTTTCGCTTCCGGGCCATTTTTCACCCAAAATCCATAGGTGTTAACATAGGAACTTTTTGGCCCATTGGGACAGGGTCGTTAACTCGATCTGAAAAGTTGTTTTCTCGTTTTAGTATCATACCATATCCACTAAAGATAGTCCTAAGCTTAAAATAAGGAAGAAAAAAAACATTTACTCGTGTCGAAAAGACTTCACAACCTCAACCCTTACGAAAAGACCCTCGTGGAGGCACCCGAATGACTATGTGAAAAACCTTTGTTTCTTTCGATGTTTTTCGATGAATCTTTAAGGAAACGCTCAAGTTTAAGAGTCTTACACATATAAATGGTGAAAATACGAATTTTTTTCACTTTCGCTTCCGGGCCATTTTTCACTCAAAATCCATAGTTGTTAACATAGGAACTTTTTGGCCCATTGGGACAGGGTCGTTAACTCGATCTGAAAAGTTGTTTTCACGTTTTAGTATCATACCATATCCACTAAAGATTGTCCTAAGCTTAAAATATGGAAGAAAAAAAACATTTACTCGTGTCGAAAAGACTTCACAACCTCAACCCTTACGAAAAGACCCTCGTGGAGGCACCCGAATGACTATGTGAAAAACCTTTGTTTCTTTCGATGTTTTTCGACGAATCTGTAAGGAAACGCTCAAGTTTAAGAGTCTTACACATATAAATGGTGAAAATACGAATTTTTTAAACTTTCGCTTCCGGGCCATTTTTCACCCAAAATCCATAGGTGTTAACATAGGAACTTTTTGGCCCATTGGGACAGGGTCGTTAACTCGATCTGAAAAGTTGTTTTCTCGTTTTAGTATCATACCATATCCACTAAAGATAGTCCTAAGCTTAAAATAAGGAAGAAAAAAAACATTTACTCGTGTCGAAAAGACTTCACAACCTCAACCCTTACGAAAAGACCCTCGTGGAGGCACCCGAATGACTATGTGAAAAACCTTTGTTTCTTTCGATGTTTTTCGATGAATCTTTAAGGAAACGCTCAAGTTTAAGAGTCTTACACATATAAATGGTGAAAATACGAATTTTTTTCACTTTCGCTTCCGGGCCATTTTTCACTCAAAATCCATAGTTGTTAACATAGGAACTTTTTGGCCCATTGGGACAGGGTCGTTAACTCGATCTGAAAAGTTGTTTTCACGTTTTAGTATCATACCATATCCACTAATGATTGTCCTAAGGTTAAAATATGGAAGAAAAAAAACATTTACTCGTGTCGAAAAGACTTCACAACCTCAACCCTTACGAAAAGACCCTCGTGGAGGCACCCGAATGACTATGTGAAAAACCTTTGTTTCTTTCGATGTTTTTCGACGAATCTGTAAGGAAACGCTCAAGTTTAAGAGTCTTACACATATAAATGGTGAAAATACGAATTTTTTTCACTTTCGCTTCCGGGCCATTTTTCACCCAAAATCCATAGGTGTTAACATAGGAACTTTTTGGCCCATTGGGACAGGGTCGTTAACTCGATCTGAAAAGTTGTTTTCTCGTTTTAGTATCATACCATATCCACTAAAGATAGTCCTAAGCTTAAAATAAGGAAGAAAAAAAACATTTACTCGTGTCGAAAAGACTTCACAACCTCAACCCTTACGAAAAGACCCTCGTGGAGGCACCCGAATGACAATGTGAAAAACCTTTGTTTCTTTCGATGTTTTTCGATGAATCTTTAAGGAAACGCTCAAGTTTAAGAGTCTTACACATATAAATGGTGAAAATACGAATTTTTTTCACTTTCGCTTCCGGGCCATTTTTCACTCAAAATCCATAGTTGTTAACATAGGAACTTTTTGGCCCATTGGGACAGGGTCGTTAACTCGATCTGAAAAGTTGTTTTCACGTTTTAGTATCATACCATATCCACTAATGATTGTCCTAAGGTTAAAATATGGAAGAAAAAAAACATTTACTCGTGTCGAAAAGACTTCACAACCTCAACCCTTACGAAAAGACCCTCGTGGAGGCACCCGAATGACTATGTGCAAAACCTTTGTTTCTTTCGATGTTTTACGACGAATCTGTAAGAAAACGCTCAAGTTTAAGAGTCTTACACATATAAATGGTGAAAATATGAATTTTTTTCACTTTCGCTTCCGGGCCATTTTTCACCCAAAATCCATAGGTGTTAACATAGGAACTTTTTGGCCCATTGGGACAGGGTCGTTAACTCGATCTGAAAAGTTGTTTTCTCATTTTAGTATCATACCATATCCACTAAAGATTGTCCTAAGCTTAAAATATGGAAGAAAAAAAACATTTACTCGTGTCGAAAAGACTTCACAACCTCAACCCTTACGAAAAGACCCTCGTGGAGGCACCCGAATGACTATGTGAAAAACCTTTGTTTCTTTCGATGTTTTTCGACGAATCTGTAATGAAACGCTCAAGTTTAAGAGTCTTACACATATAAATGGTGAAAATACGAATTTTTTTCACTTTCGCTTCCGGGCCATTTTTCACTCAAAATCCATAGGTGTTAACATAGGAACTTTTTTGCCCATTGGGACAGGGTCGTTTACTCGATCTGAAAAGTTGTTTTCTCGTTTTAGTATCATACCATATCCACTAAAGATTGTCCTAAGCTTAAAATATGGAAGAAAAAAAACATTTACTCGTGTCGAAAAGACTTCACAACCTCAACCCTTACGAAAAGACCCTCGTGGAGGCACCCGAATGACTATGTGAAAAACCGTTGTTTCTTTCGATGTTTTTCGACGAATCTGTAAGGAAACGCTCAAGTTTAAGAGTCTTAAACATATAAATGGTGAAATACGAATTTTTTTCACTTTCGCTTCCGGGCCATTTTTCACCCAAAATCCATAGGTGTTAACATAGGAACTTTTTGGCCCATTGGGACAGGGTCGTTAACTCGATCTGAAAAGTTGTTTTCTCGTTTTAGTATCATACCATATCCACTAAAGATTGTCCTAAGCTTAAAATATGGAAGAAAAAAAACATTTACTCGTGTCGAAAAGACTTCACAACCTCAACCCTTACGAAAAGACCCTCGTGGAGGCACCCGAATGACTATGTGAAAAACCTTTGTTTCTTTCGATGTTTTTCGATGAATCTTTAAGGAAACGCTCAAGTTTAAGAGTCTTACACATATAAATGGTGAAAATACTAATTTTTTTCACTTTCGCTTCCGGGCCATTTTTCACTCAAAATCCATAGGTGTTAACATAGGAACTTTTTGGCCCATTGGGACAGGGTCGTTAACTCGATCTGAAAAGTTGTTTTCACGTTTTAGTATCATACCATATCCACTAATGATTGTCCTAAGGTTAAAATATGGAAGAAAAAAAAACATTTACTCGTGTCGAAAAGACTTCACAACCTCAACCCTTACGAAAAGACCCTCGTGGAGGCACCCGAATGACTATGTGAAAAACCTTTGTTTCTTTCGATGTTTTTCGACGAATCTGTAAGGAAACGCTCAAGTTTAAGAGTCTTACACATATAAATGGTGAAAATACGAATTTTTTTCACTTTCGCTTCCGGACCATTTTTCACCCAAAATCCATAGGTGTTAACATAGGAACTTTTTGGCCCATTGGGACAGGGTCGTTAACTCGATCTGAAAAGTTGTTTTCTCGTTTTAGTATCATACCATATCCACTAAAGATTGTCCTAAGCTTAAAATATGGAAGAAAAAAAACATTTACTCGTGTCGAAAAGACTTCACAACCTCAACCCTTACGAAAAGACCCTCGTGGAGGCACCCGAATGACTATGTGAAAAACCTTTGTTTCTTTCGATGTTTTTCGACGAATCTGTAAGGAAACGCTCAAGTTTAAGAGTCTTACACATATAAATGGTGAAAATACGAATTTTTTAAACTTTCGCTTCCGGGCCATTTTTCACCCAAAATCCATAGGTGTTAACATAGGAACTTTTTGGCCCATTGGGACAGGGTCGTTAACTCGATCTGAAAAGTTGTTTTCTCGTTTTAGTATCATACCATATCCACTAAAGATAGTCCTAAGCTTAAAATAAGGAAGAAAAAAAACATTTACTCGTGTCGAAAAGACTTCACAACCTCAACCCTTACGAAAAGACCCTCGTGGAGGCACCCGAATGACTATGTGAAAAACCTTTGTTTCTTTCGATGTTTTTCGATGAATCTTTAAGGAAACGCTCAAGTTTAAGAGTCTTACACATATAAATGGTGAAAATACGAATTTTTTTCACTTTCGCTTCCGGGCCATTTTTCACTCAAAATCCATAGTTGTTAACATAGGAACTTTTTGGCCCATTGGGACAGGGTCGTTAACTCGATCTGAAAAGTTGTTTTCACGTTTTAGTATCATACCATATCCACTAAAGATTGTCCTAAGCTTAAAATATGGAAGAAAAAAAACATTTACTCGTGTCGAAAAGACTTCACAACCTCAACCCTTACGAAAAGACCCTCGTGGAGGCACCCGAATGACTATGTGAAAAACCTTTGTTTCTTTCGATGTTTTTCGACGAATCTGTAAGGAAACGCTCAAGTTTAAGAGTCTTACACATATAAATGGTGAAAATACGAATTTTTTAAACTTTCGCTTCCGGGCCATTTTTCACCCAAAATCCATAGGTGTTAACATAGGAACTTTTTGGCCCATTGGGACAGGGTCGTTAACTCGATCTGAAAAGTTGTTTTCTCGTTTTAGTATCATACCATATCCACTAAAGATAGTCCTAAGCTTAAAATAAGGAAGAAAAAAAACATTTACTCGTGTCGAAAAGACTTCACAACCTCAACCCTTACGAAAAGACCCTCGTGGAGGCACCCGAATGACTATGTGAAAAACCTTTGTTTCTTTCGATGTTTTTCGATGAATCTTTAAGGAAACGCTCAAGTTTAAGAGTCTTACACATATAAATGGTGAAAATACGAATTTTTTTCACTTTCGCTTCCGGGCCATTTTTCACTCAAAATCCATAGTTGTTAACATAGGAACTTTTTGGCCCATTGGGACAGGGTCGTTAACTCGATCTGAAAAGTTGTTTTCACGTTTTAGTATCATACCATATCCACTAATGATTGTCCTAAGGTTAAAATATGGAAGAAAAAAAACATTTACTCGTGTCGAAAAGACTTCACAACCTCAACCCTTACGAAAAGACCCTCGTGGAGGCACCCGAATGACTATGTGAAAAACCTTTGTTTCTTTCGATGTTTTTCGACGAATCTGTAAGGAAACGCTCAAGTTTAAGAGTCTTACACATATAAATGGTGAAAATACGAATTTTTTTCACTTTCGCTTCCGGGCCATTTTTCACCCAAAATCCATAGGTGTTAACATAGGAACTTTTTGGCCCATTGGGACAGGGTCGTTAACTCGATCTGAAAAGTTGTTTTCTCGTTTTAGTATCATACCATATCCACTAAAGATAGTCCTAAGCTTAAAATAAGGAAGAAAAAAAACATTTACTCGTGTCGAAAAGACTTCACAACCTCAACCCTTACGAAAAGACCCTCGTGGAGGCACCCGAATGACAATGTGAAAAACCTTTGTTTCTTTCGATGTTTTTCGATGAATCTTTAAGGAAACGCTCAAGTTTAAGAGTCTTACACATATAAATGGTGAAAATACGAATTTTTTTCACTTTCGCTTCCGGGCCATTTTTCACTCAAAATCCATAGTTGTTAACATAGGAACTTTTTGGCCCATTGGGACAGGGTCGTTAACTCGATCTGAAAAGTTGTTTTCACGTTTTAGTATCATACCATATCCACTAATGATTGTCCTAAGGTTAAAATATGGAAGAAAAAAAACATTTACTCGTGTCGAAAAGACTTCACAACCTCAACCCTTACGAAAAGACCCTCGTGGAGGCACCCGAATGACTATGTGCAAAACCTTTGTTTCTTTCGATGTTTTACGACGAATCTGTAAGAAAACGCTCAAGTTTAAGAGTCTTACACATATAAATGGTGAAAATATGAATTTTTTTCACTTTCGCTTCCGGGCCATTTTTCACCCAAAATCCATAGGTGTTAACATAGGAACTTTTTGGCCCATTGGGACAGGGTCGTTAACTCGATCTGAAAAGTTGTTTTCTCATTTTAGTATCATACCATATCCACTAAAGATTGTCCTAAGCTTAAAATATGGAAGAAAAAAAACATTTACTCGTGTCGAAAAGACTTCACAACCTCAACCCTTACGAAAAGACCCTCGTGGAGGCACCCGAATGACTATGTGAAAAACCTTTGTTTCTTTCGATGTTTTTCGACGAATCTGTAATGAAACGCTCAAGTTTAAGAGTCTTACACATATAAATGGTGAAAATACGAATTTTTTTCACTTTCGCTTCCGGGCCATTTTTCACTCAAAATCCATAGGTGTTAACATAGGAACTTTTTTGCCCATTGGGACAGGGTCGTTTACTCGATCTGAAAAGTTGTTTTCTCGTTTTAGTATCATACCATATCCACTAAAGATTGTCCTAAGCTTAAAATATGGAAGAAAAAAAACATTTACTCGTGTCGAAAAGACTTCACAACCTCAACCCTTACGAAAAGACCCTCGTGGAGGCACCCGAATGACTATGTGAAAAACCGTTGTTTCTTTCGATGTTTTTCGACGAATCTGTAAGGAAACGCTCAAGTTTAAGAGTCTTAAACATATAAATGGTGAAATACGAATTTTTTTCACTTTCGCTTCCGGGCCATTTTTCACCCAAAATCCATAGGTGTTAACATAGGAACTTTTTGGCCCATTGGGACAGGGTCGTTAACTCGATCTGAAAAGTTGTTTTCTCGTTTTAGTATCATACCATATCCACTAAAGATTGTCCTAAGCTTAAAATATGGAAGAAAAAAAACATTTACTCGTGTCGAAAAGACTTCACAACCTCAACCCTTACGAAAAGACCCTCGTGGAGGCACCCGAATGACTATGTGAAAAACCTTTGTTTCTTTCGATGTTTTTCGATGAATCTTTAAGGAAACGCTCAAGTTTAAGAGTCTTACACATATAAATGGTGAAAATACTAATTTTTTTCACTTTCGCTTCCGGGCCATTTTTCACTCAAAATCCATAGGTGTTAACATAGGAACTTTTTGGCCCATTGGGACAGGGTCGTTAACTCGATCTGAAAAGTTGTTTTCACGTTTTAGTATCATACCATATCCACTAATGATTGTCCTAAGGTTAAAATATGGAAGAAAAAAAAACATTTACTCGTGTCGAAAAGACTTCACAACCTCAACCCTTACGAAAAGACCCTCGTGGAGGCACCCGAATGACTATGTGAAAAACCTTTGTTTCTTTCGATGTTTTTCGACGAATCTGTAAGGAAACGCTCAAGTTTAAGAGTCTTACACATATAAATGGTGAAAATACGAATTTTTTTCACTTTCGCTTCCGGACCATTTTTCACCCAAAATCCATAGGTGTTAACATAGGAACTTTTTGGCCCATTGGGACAGGGTCGTTAACTCGATCTGAAAAATTGTTTTCTCGTTTTAGTATCATACCATATCCACTAAAGATAGTCCTAAGCTTAAAATAAGGAAGAAAAAAAACATTTACTCGTGTCGAAAAGACTTCACAACCTCAACCCTTACGAAAAGACCCTCGTGGAGGCACCCGAATGACTATGTGAAAAACCTTTGTTTCTTTCGATGTTTTTCGATGAATCTTTAAGGAAACGCTCAAGTTTAAGAGTATTACACATATAAATGGTGAAAATACGAATTTTTTTCACTTTCGCTTCCGGGCCATTTTTCACTCAAAATCCATAGTTGTTAACATAGGAACTTTTTGGCCCATTGGGACAGGGTCGTTAACTCGATCTGAAAAGTTGTTTTCACGTTTTAGTATCATACCATATCCACTAATGATTGTCCTAAGGTTAAAATATGGAAGAAAAAAAACATTTACTCGTGTCGAAAAGACTTCACAACCTCAACCCTTACGAAAAGACCCTCGTGGAGGCACCCGAATGACTATGTGCAAAACCTTTGTTTCTTTCGATGTTTTTCGACGAATCGTTAAGAAAACGCTCAAGTTTAAGAGTCTTACACATATAAATGGTGAAAATATGAATTTTTTTCACTTTCGCTTCCGGGCCATTTTTCACCCAAAATCCATAGGTGTTAACATAGGAACTTTTTGGCCCATTGGGACAGGGTCGTTAACTCGATCTGAAAAGTTGTTTTCTCATTTTAGTATCATACCATATCCACTAAAGATTGTCCTAAGCTTAAAATATGGAAGAAAAAAAACATTTACTCGTGTCGAAAAGACTTCACAACCTCAACCCTTACGAAAAGACCCTCGTGGAGGCACCCGAATGACTATGTGAAAAACCTTTGTTTCTTTCGATGTTTTTCGATGAATCTTTAAGGAAACGCTCAAGTTTAAGAGTATTACACATATAAATGGTGAAAATACGAATTTTTTTCACTTTCGCTTCCGGGCCATTTTTCACTCAAAATCCATAGTTGTTAACATAGGAACTTTTTGGCCCATTGGGACAGGGTCGTTAACTCGATCTGAAAAGTTGTTTTCACGTTTTAGTATCATACCATATCCACTAATGATTGTCCTAAGGTTAAAATATGGAAGAAAAAAAACATTTACTCGTGTCGAAAAGACTTCACAACCTCAACCCTTACGAAAAGACCCTCATGGAGGCACCCGAATGACTATGTGCAAAACCTTTGTTTCTTTCGATGTTTTTCGACGAATCGTTAAGAAAACGCTCAAGTTTAAGAGTCTTACACATATAAATGGTGAAAATATGAATTTTTTTCACTTTCGCTTCCGGGCCATTTTTCACCCAAAATCCATAGGTGTTAACATAGGAACTTTTTGGCCCATTGGGACAGGGTCGTTAACTCGATCTGAAAAGTTGTTTTCTCATTTTAGTATCATACCATATCCACTAAAGATTGTCCTAAGCTTAAAATATGGAAGAAAAAAAACATTTACTCGTGTCGAAAAGACTTCACAACCTCAACCCTTACGAAAAGACCCTCGTGGAGGCACCCGAATGACTATGTGAAAAACCTTTGTTTCTTTCGATGTTTTTCGACGAATCTGTAATGAAACGCTCAAGTTTAAGAGTCTTACACATATAAATGGTGAAAATACGAATTTTTTTCACTTTCGCTTCCGGGCCATTTTTCACTCAAAATCCATAGGTGTTAACATAGGAACTTTTTTGCCCATTGGGACAGGGTCGTTTACTCGATCTGAAAAGTTGTTTTCTCGTTTTAGTATCATACCAAATCCACTAAAGATTGTCCTAAGCTTAAAATATGGAAGAAAAAAAACATTTACTCGTGTCGAAAAGACTTCACAACCTCAACCCTTACGAAAAGACCCTCGTGGAGGCACCCGAATGACTATGTGAAAAACCTTTGTTTCTTTCGATGTTTTTCGACGAATCTGTAATGAAACGCTCAAGTTTAAGAGTCTTACACATATAAATGGTGAAATACGAATTTTTTTCACTTTCGCTTCCGGGCCATTTTTCACCCAAAATCCATAGGTGTTAACATAGGAACTTTTTGGCCCATTGGGACAGGGTCGTTAACTCGATCTGAAAAGTTGTTTTCTCATTTTAGTATCATACCATATCCACTAAAGATTGTCCTAAGCTTAAAATATGGAAGAAAAAAAACATTTACTCGTGTCGAAAAGACTTCACAACCTCAACCCTTATGAAAAGACCCTCGTGGAGGCACCCGAATGACTATGTGAAAAACCTTTGTTTCTTTCGATGTTTTTCGATGAATCTTTAAGGAAACGCTCAAGTTTAAGAGTCTTACACATATAAATGGTGAAAATACTAATTTTTTTCACTTTCGCTTCCGGGCCATTTTTCACTCAAAATCCATAGGTGTTAACATAGGAACTTTTTGGCCCATTGGGACAGGGTCGTTAACTCGATCTGAAAAGTTGTTTTCACGTTTTAGTATCATACCATATCCACTAATGATTGTCCTAAGGTTAAAATATGGAAGAAAAAAAACATTTACTCGTGTCGAAAAGACTTCACAACCTCAACCCTTACGAAAAGACCCTCGTGGAGGCACCCGAATGACTATGTGAAAAACCTTTGTTTCTTTCGATGTTTTTCGACGAATCTGTAAGGAAACGCTCAAGTTTAAGAGTCTTACACATATAAATGGTGAAAATACGAATTTTTTTCACTTTCGCTTCCGGACCATTTTTCACCCAAAATCCATAGGTGTTAACATAGGAACTTTTTGGCCCATTGGGACAGGGTCGTTAACTCGATCTGAAAAGTTGTTTTCTCGTTTTAGTATCATACCATATCCACTAAAGATTGTCCTAAGCTTAAAATATGGAAGAAAAAAAACATTTACTCGTGTCGAAAAGACTTCACAACCTCAACCCTTACGAAAAGACCCTCGTGGAGGCACCCGAATGACTATGTGAAAAACCTTTGTTTCTTTCGATGTTTTTCGATGAATCTTTAAGGAAACGCTCAAGTTTAAGAGTCTTACACATATAAATGGTGAAAATACGAATTTTTTTCACTTTCGCTTCCGGGCCATTTTTCACTCAAAATCCATAGGTGTTAACATAGGAACTTTTTGGCCCATTGGGACAGGGTCGTTAACTCGATCTGAAAAGTTGTTTTCACGTTTTAGTATCATACCATATCCACTAATGATTGTCCTAAGGTTAAAATATGGAAGAAAAAAAAACATTTACTCGTGTCGAAAAGACTTCACAACCTCAACCCTTACGAAAAGACCCTCGTGGAGGCACCCGATTGACTATGTGCAAAACCTTTGTTTCTTTCGATGTTTTTCGACGAATCTGTAAGAAAACGCTCAAGTTTAAGAGTCTTACACATATAAATTGTGAAAATATGAATTTTTTTCACTTTCGCTTCCGGGCCCTTTTTCACCCAAAATCCATAGGTGTTAACATAGGAACTTTTTGGCCCATTGGGACAGGGTCGTTAACTCGATCTGAAAAGTTGTTTTCTCGTTTTAGTATCATACCATATCCACTAAAGATAGTCCTAAGCTTAAAATATGGAAGAAAAAAAACATTTACTCGTGTCGAAAAGACTTCACAACCTCAACCCTTACGAAAAGACCCTCGTGGAGGCACCCGAATGACTATGTGAAAAACCTTTGTTGCTTTCGATGTTTTTCGATGAATCTTTAAGGAAACGCTCAAGTTTAAGAGTCTTACACATATAAATGGTGAAAATACAAATTTTTTAAACTTTCGCTTCCGGGCCATTTTTCACTCAAAATCCATAGGTGTTAACATAGGAACTTTTTGGCCCATTGGGACAGGGTCGTTAACTCGATCTGAAAAGTTGTTTTCACGTTTTAGTATCATACCATATCCACTAATGATTGTCCTAAGGTTAAAATATGGAAGAAAAAAAAACATTTACTCGTGTCGAAAAGACTTCACAACCTCAACCCTTACGAAAAGACCCTCGTGGAGGCACCCGAATGACTATGTGAAAAACCTTTGTTTCTTTCGATGTTTTTCGATGAATCTTTAAGGAAACGCTCAAGTTTAAGAGTATTACACATATAAATGGTGAAAATACGAATTTTTTTCACTTTCGCTTCCGGGCCATTTTTCACTCAAAATCCATAGGTGTTAACATAGGAACTTTTTGGCCCATTGGGACAGGGTCGTTAACTCGATCTGAAAAGTTGTTTTCACGTTTTAGTATCATACCATATCCACTAATGATTGTCCTAAGGTTAAAATATGGAAGAAAAAAAACATTTACTCGTGTCGAAAAGACTTCACAACCTCAACCCTTACGAAAAGACCCTCGTGGAGGCACCCGAATGACTATGTGCAAAACCTTTGTTTCTTTCGATGTTTTTCGACGAATCGTTAAGAAAACGCTCAAGTTTAAGAGTCTTACACATATAAATGGTGAAAATATGAATTTTTTTCACTTTCGCTTCCGGGCCATTTTTCACCCAAAATCCATAGGTGTTAACATAGGAACTTTTTGGCCCATTGGGACAGGGTCGTTAACTCGATCTGAAAAGTTGTTTTCTCATTTTAGTATCATACCATATCCACTAAAGATTGTCCTAAGCTTAAAATATGGAAGAAAAAAAACATTTACTCGTGTCGAAAAGACTTCACAACCTCAACCCTTACGAAAAGACCCTCGTGGAGGCACCCGAATGACTATGTGAAAAACCTTTGTTTCTTTCGATGTTTTTCGACGAATCTGTAACGAAACGCTCAAGTTTAAGAGTCTTACACATATAAATGGTGAAAATACGAATTTTTTTGACTTTCGCTTCCGGGCCATTTTTCACTCAAAATCCATAGGTGTTAACATAGGAACTTTTTTGCCCATTGGGACAGGGTCGTTTACTCGATCTGAAAAGTTGTTTTCTCGTTTTAGTATCATACCATATCCACTAAAGATTGTCCTAAGCTTAAAATATGGAAGAAAAAAAACATTTACTCGTGTCGAAAAGACTTCACAACCCCAACCCTTACGAAAAGACCCTCGTGGAGGCACCCGAATGACTATGTGAAAAACCTTTGTTTCTTTCGATGTTTTTCGACGAATCTGTAATGAAACGCTCAAGTTTAAGAGTCTTACACATATAAATGGTGAAATACGAATTTTTTTCACTTTCGCTTCCGGGCCATTTTTCACCCAAAATCCATAGGTGTTAACATAGGAACTTTTTGGCCCATTGGGACAGGGTCGTTAACTCGATCTGAAAAGTTGTTTTCTCATTTTAGTATCATACCATATCCACTAAAGATTGTCCTAAGCTTAAAATATGGAAGAAAAAAAACATTTACTCGTGTCGAAAAGACTTCACAACCTCAACCCTTACGAAAAGACCCTCGTGGAGGCACCCGAATGACTATGTGAAAAACCTTTGTTTCTTTCGATGTTTTTCGATGAATCTTTAAGGAAACGCTCAAGTTTAAGAGTCTTACACATATAAATGGTGAAAATACTAATTTTTTTCACTTTCGCTTCCGGGCCATTTTTCACTCAAAATCCATAGATGTTAACATAGGAACTTTTTGGCCCATTGGGACAGGGTCGTTAACTCGATCTGAAAAGTTGTTTTCACGTTTTAGTATCATACCATATCCACTAATGATTGTCCTAAGGTTAAAATATGGAAGAAAAAAAAACATTTACTCGTGTCGAAAAGACTTCACAACCTCAACCCTTACGAAAAGACCCTCGTGGAGGCACCCGAATGACTATGTGAAAAACCTTTGTTTCTTTCGATGTTTTTCGACGAATCTGTAAGGAAACGCTCAAGTTTAAGAGTCTTACACATATAAATGGTGAAAATACGAATTTTTTTCACTTTCGCTTCCGGACCATTTTTCTCCCAAAATCCATAGGTGTTAACATAGGAACTTTTTGGCCCATTGGGACAGGGTCGTTAACTCGATCTGAAAAATTGTTTTCTCGTTTTAGTATCATACCATATCCACTAAAGATAGTCCTAAGCTTAAAATAAGGAAGAAAAAAAACATTTACTCGTGTCGAAAAGACTTCACAACCTCAACCCTTACGAAAAGACCCTCGTGGAGGCACCCGAATGACTATGTGAAAAACCTTTGTTTCTTTCGATGTTTTTCGATGAATCTTTAAGGAAACGCTCAAGTTTAAGAGTATTACACATATAAATGGTGAAAATACGAATTTTTTTCACTTTCGCTTCCGGGCCATTTTTCACTCAAAATCCATAGTTGTTAACATAGGAACTTTTTGGCCCATTGGGACAGGGTCGTTAACTCGATCTGAAAAGTTGTTTTCACGTTTTAGTATCATACCATATCCACTAATGATTGTCCTAAGGTTAAAATATGGAAGAAAAAAAACATTTACTCGTGTCGAAAAGACTTCACAACCTCAACCCTTACGAAAAGACCCTCGTGGAGGCACCCGAATGACTATGTGCAAAACCTTTGTTTCTTTCGATGTTTTTCGACGAATCGTTAAGAAAACGCTCAAGTTTAAGAGTCTTACACATATAAATGGTGAAAATATGAATTTTTTTCACTTTCGCTTCCGGGCCATTTTTCACCCAAAATCCATAGGTGTTAACATAGGAACTTTTTGGCCCATTGGGACAGGGTCGTTAACTCGATCTGAAAAGTTGTTTTCACGTTTTAGTATCATACCATATCCACTAATGATTGTCCTAAGGTTAAAATATGGAAGAAAAAAAAACATTTACTCGTGTCGAAAAGACTTCACAACCTCAACCCTTACGAAAAGACCCTCGTGGAGGCACCCGAATGACTATGTGAAAAACCTTTGTTTCTTTCGATGTTTTTCGACGAATCTGTAAGGAAACGCTCAAGTTTAAGAGTCTTACACATATAAATGGTGAAATACGAATTTTTTTCACTTTCGCTTCCGGGCCATTTTTCACCCAAAATCCATAGGTGTTAACATAGGAACTTTTTGGCCCATTGGGACAGGGTCGTTAACTCGATCTGAAAAGTTGTTTTCTCATTTTAGTATCATACCATATCCACTAAAGATTGTCCTAAGCTTAAAATATGGAAGAAAAAAAACATTTACTCGTGTCGAAAAGACTTCACAACCTCAACCCTTATGAAAAGACCCTCGTGGAGGCACCCGAATGACTATGTGAAAAACCTTTGTTTCTTTCGATGTTTTTCGATGAATCTTTAAGGAAACGCTCAAGTTTAAGAGTCTTACACATATAAATGGTGAAAATACTAATTTTTTTCACTTTCGCTTCCGGGCCATTTTTCACTCAAAATCCATAGGTGTTAACATAGGAACTTTTTGGCCCATTGGGACAGGGTCGTTAACTCGATCTGAAAAGTTGTTTTCACGTTTTAGTATCATACCATATCCACTAATGATTGTCCTAAGGTTAAAATATGGAAGAAAAAAAAACATTTACTCGTGTCGAAAAGACTTCACAACCTCAACCCTTACGAAAAGACCCTCGTGGAGGCACCCGAATGACTATGTGAAAAACCTTTGTTTCTTTCGATGTTTTTCGACGAATCTGTAAGGAAACGCTCAAGTTTAAGAGTCTTACACATATAAATGGTGAAAATACGAATTTTTTTCACTTTCGCTTCCGGACCATTTTTCACCCAAAATCCATAGGTGTTAACATAGGAACTTTTTGGCCCATTGGGACAGGGTCGTTAACTCGATCTGAAAAATTGTTTTCTCGTTTTAGTATCATACCATATCCACTAAAGATAGTCCTAAGCTTAAAATAAGGAAGAAAAAAAACATTTACTCGTGTCGAAAAGACTTCACAACCTCAACCCTTACGAAAAGACCCTCGTGGAGGCACCCGAATGACTATGTGAAAAACCTTTGTTTCTTTCGATGTTTTTCGATGAATCTTTAAGGAAACGCTCAAGTTTAAGAGTATTACACATATAAATGGTGAAAATACGAATTTTTTTCACTTTCGCTTCCGGGCCATTTTTCACTCAAAATCCATAGGTGTTAACATAGGAACTTTTTGGCCCATTGGGACAGGGTCGTTAACTCGATCTGAAAAGTTGTTTTCACGTTTTAGTATCATACCATATCCACTAATGATTGTCCTAAGGTTAAAATATGGAAGAAAAAAAACATTTACTCGTGTCGAAAAGACTTCACAACCTCAACCCTTACGAAAAGACCCTCGTGGAGGCACCCGAATGACTATGTGCAAAACCTTTGTTTCTTTCGATGTTTTTCGACGAATCGTTAAGAAAACGCTCAAGTTTAAGAGTCTTACACATATAAATGGTGAAAATATGAATTTTTTTCACTTTCGCTTCCGGGCCATTTTTCACCCAAAATCCATAGGTGTTAACATAGGAACTTTTTGGCCCATTGGGACAGGGTCGTTAACTCGATCTGAAAAGTTGTTTTCTCATTTTAGTATCATACCATATCCACTAAAGATTGTCCTAAGCTTAAAATATGGAAGAAAAAAAACATTTACTCGTGTCGAAAAGACTTCACAACCTCAACCCTTACGAAAAGACCCTCGTGGAGGCACCCGAATGACTATGTGAAAAACCTTTGTTTCTTTCGATGTTTTTCGACGAATCTGTAACGAAACGCTCAAGTTTAAGAGTCTTACACATATAAATGGTGAAAATACGAATTTTTTTGACTTTCGCTTCCGGGCCATTTTTCACTCAAAATCCATAGGTGTTAACATAGGAACTTTTTTGCCCATTGGGACAGGGTCGTTTACTCGATCTGAAAAGTTGTTTTCTCGTTTTAGTATCATACCATATCCACTAAAGATTGTCCTAAGCTTAAAATATGGAAGAAAAAAAACATTTACTCGTGTCGAAAAGACTTCACAACCCCAACCCTTACGAAAAGACCCTCGTGGAGGCACCCGAATGACTATGTGAAAAACCTTTGTTTCTTTCGATGTTTTTCGACGAATCTGTAATGAAACGCTCAAGTTTAAGAGTCTTACACATATAAATGGTGAAATACGAATTTTTTTCACTTTCGCTTCCGGGCCATTTTTCACCCAAAATCCATAGGTGTTAACATAGGAACTTTTTGGCCCATTGGGACAGGGTCGTTAACTCGATCTGAAAAGTTGTTTTCTCATTTTAGTATCATACCATATCCACTAAAGATTGTCCTAAGCTTAAAATATGGAAGAAAAAAACATTTACTCGTGTCGAAAAGACTTCACAACCTCAACCCTTACGAAAAGACCCTCGTGGAGGCACCCGAATGACTATGTGAAAAACCTTTGTTTCTTTCGATGTTTTTCGATGAATCTTTAAGGAAACGCTCAAGTTTAAGAGTCTTACACATATAAATGGTGAAAATACTAATTTTTTTCACTTTCGCTTCCGGGCCATTTTTCACTCAAAATCCATAGGTGTTAACATAGGAACTTTTTGGCCCATTGGGACAGGGTCGTTAACTCGATCTGAAAAGTTGTTTTCACGTTTTAGTATCATACCATATCCACTAATGATTGTCCTAAGGTTAAAATATGGAAGAAAAAAAAACATTTACTCGTGTCGAAAAGACTTCACAACCTCAACCCTTACGAAAAGACCCTCGTGGAGGCACCCGAATGACTATGTGCAAAACCTTTGTTTCTTTCGATGTTTTTCGACGAATCGTTAAGAAAACGCTCAAGTTTAAGAGTCTTACACATATAAATGGTGAAAATATGAATTTTTTTCACTTTCGCTTCCGGGCCATTTTTCACCCAAAATCCATAGGTGTTAACATAGGAACTTTTTGGCCCATTGGGACAGGGTCGTTAACTCGATCTGAAAAGTTGTTTTCTCATTTTAGTATCATACCATATCCACTAAAGATTGTCCTAAGCTTAAAATATGGAAGAAAAAAAACATTTACTCGTGTCGAAAAGACTTCACAACCTCAACCCTTACGAAAAGACCCTCGTGGAGGCACCCGAATGACTATGTGAAAAACCTTTGTTTCTTTCGATGTTTTTCGACGAATCTGTAACGAAACGCTCAAGTTTAAGAGTCTTACACATATAAATGGTGAAAATACGAATTTTTTTGACTTTCGCTTCCGGGCCATTTTTCACTCAAAATCCATAGGTGTTAACATAGGAACTTTTTTGCCCATTGGGACAGGGTCGTTTACTCGATCTGAAAAGTTGTTTTCTCGTTTTAGTATCATACCATATCCACTAAAGATTGTCCTAAGCTTAAAATATGGAAGAAAAAAAACATTTACTCGTGTCGAAAAGACTTCACAACCCCAACCCTTACGAAAAGACCCTCGTGGAGGCACCCGAATGACTATGTGAAAAACCTTTGTTTCTTTCGATGTTTTTCGACGAATCTGTAATGAAACGCTCAAGTTTAAGAGTCTTACACATATAAATGGTGAAATACGAATTTTTTTCACTTTCGCTTCCGGGCCATTTTTCACCCAAAATCCATAGGTGTTAACATAGGAACTTTTTGGCCCATTGGGACAGGGTCGTTAACTCGATCTGAAAAGTTGTTTTCTCATTTTAGTATCATACCATATCCACTAAAGATTGTCCTAAGCTTAAAATATGGAAGAAAAAAAACATTTACTCGTGTCGAAAAGACTTCACAACCTCAACCCTTACGAAAAGACCCTCGTGGAGGCACCCGAATGACTATGTGAAAAACCTTTGTTTCTTTCGATGTTTTTCGATGAATCTTTAAGGAAACGCTCAAGTTTAAGAGTCTTACACATATAAATGGTGAAAATACTAATTTTTTTCACTTTCGCTTCCGGGCCATTTTTCACTCAAAATCCATAGATGTTAACATAGGAACTTTTTGGCCCATTGGGACAGGGTCGTTAACTCGATCTGAAAAGTTGTTTTCACGTTTTAGTATCATACCATATCCACTAATGATTGTCCTAAGGTTAAAATATGGAAGAAAAAAAAACATTTACTCGTGTCGAAAAGACTTCACAACCTCAACCCTTACGAAAAGACCCTCGTGGAGGCACCCGAATGACTATGTGAAAAACCTTTGTTTCTTTCGATGTTTTTCGACGAATCTGTAAGGAAACGCTCAAGTTTAAGAGTCTTACACATATAAATGGTGAAAATACGAATTTTTTTCACTTTCGCTTCCGGACCATTTTTCTCCCAAAATCCATAGGTGTTAACATAGGAACTTTTTGGCCCATTGGGACAGGGTCGTTAACTCGATCTGAAAATTTGTTTTCTCGTTTTAGTATCATACCATATCCACTAAAGATAGTCCTAAGCTTAAAATAAGGAAGAAAAAAAACATTTACTCGTGTCGAAAAGACTTCACAACCTCAACCCTTACGAAAAGACCCTCGTGGAGGCACCCGAATGACTATGTGAAAAACCTTTGTTTCTTTCGATGTTTTTCGATGAATCTTTAAGGAAACGCTCAAGTTTAAGAGTATTACACATATAAATGGTGAAAATACGAATTTTTTTCACTTTCGCTTCCGGGCCATTTTTCACTCAAAATCCATAGTTGTTAACATAGGAACTTTTTGGCCCATTGGGACAGGGTCGTTAACTCGATCTGAAAAGTTGTTTTCACGTTTTAGTATCATACCATATCCACTAATGATTGTCCTAAGGTTAAAATATGGAAGAAAAAAAACATTTACTCGTGTCGAAAAGACTTCACAACCTCAACCCTTACGAAAAGACCCTCGTGGAGGCACCCGAATGACTATGTGCAAAACCTTTGTTTCTTTCGATGTTTTTCGACGAATCGTTAAGAAAACGCTCAAGTTTAAGAGTCTTACACATATAAATGGTGAAAATATGAATTTTTTTCACTTTCGCTTCCGGGCCATTTTTCACCCAAAATCCATAGGTGTTAACATAGGAACTTTTTGGCCCATTGGGACAGGGTCGTTAACTCGATCTGAAAAGTTGTTTTCACGTTTTAGTATCATACCATATCCACTAATGATTGTCCTAAGGTTAAAATATGGAAGAAAAAAAAACATTTACTCGTGTCGAAAAGACTTCACAACCTCAACCCTTACGAAAAGACCCTCGTGGAGGCACCCGAATGACTATGTGAAAAACCTTTGTTTCTTTCGATGTTTTTCGACGAATCTGTAAGGAAACGCTCAAGTTTAAGAGTCTTACACATATAAATGGTGAAATACGAATTTTTTTCACTTTCGCTTCCGGGCCATTTTTCACCCAAAATCCATAGGTGTTAACATAGGAACTTTTTGGCCCATTGGGACAGGGTCGTTAACTCGATCTGAAAAGTTGTTTTCTCGTTTTAGTATCATACCATATCCACTAAAGATAGTCCTAAGCTTAAAATAAGGAAGAAAAAAAACATTTACTCGTGTCGAAAAGACTTCACAACCTCAACCCTTACGAAAAGACCCTCGTGGAGGCACCCGAATGACAATGTGAAAAACCTTTGTTTCTTTCGATGTTTTTCGATGAATCTTTAAGGAAACGCTCAAGTTTAAGAGTCTTACACATATAAATGGTGAAAATACGAATTTTTTTCACTTTCGCTTCCGGGCCATTTTTCACTCAAAATCCATAGTTGTTAACATAGGAACTTTTTGGCCCATTGGGACAGGGTCGTTAACTCGATCTGAAAAGTTGTTTTCACGTTTTAGTATCATACCATATCAACTAATGATTGTCCTAAGGTTAAAATATGGAAGAAAAAAAACATTTACTCGTGTCGAAAAGACTTCACAACCTCAACCCTTACGAAAAGACCCTCGTGGAGGCACCCGAATGACTATGTGCAAAACCTTTGTTTCTTTCGATGTTTTTCGACGAATCTGTAATGAAACGCTCAAGTTTAAGAGTCTTACACATATAAATGGTGAAATACGAATTTTTTTCACTTTCGCTTCCGGGCCATTTTTCACCCAAAATCCATAGGTGTTAACATAGGAACTTTTTGGCCCATTGGGACAGGGTCGTTAACTCGATCTGAAAAGTTGTTTTCACGTTTTAGTATCATACCATATCCACTAATGATTGTCCTAAGGTTAAAATATGGAAGAAAAAAAAACATTTACTCGTGTCGAAAAGACTTCACAACCTCAACCCTTACGAAAAGACCCTCGTGGAGGCACCCGAATGACTATGTGAAAAACCTTTGTTTCTTTCGATGTTTTTCGACGAATCTGTAAGGAAACGCTCAAGTTTAAGAGTCTTACACATATAAATGGTGAAAATACGAATTTTTTTCACTTTCGCTTCCGGACCATTTTTCACCCAAAATCCATAGGTGTTAACATAGGAACTTTTTGGCCCATTGGGACAGGGTCGTTAACTCGATCTGAAAAATTGTTTTCTCGTTTTAGTATCATACCATATCCACTAAAGATAGTCCTAAGCTTAAAATAAGGAAGAAAAAAAACATTTACTCGTGTCGAAAAGACTTCACAACCTCAACCCTTACGAAAAGACCCTCGTGGAGGCACCCGAATGACTATGTGAAAAACCTTTGTTTCTTTCGATGTTTTTCGATGAATCTTTAAGGAAACGCTCAAGTTTAAGAGTATTACACATATAAATGGTGAAAATACGAATTTTTTTCACTTTCGCTTCCGGGCCATTTTTCACTCAAAATCCATAGGTGTTAACATAGGAACTTTTTGGCCCATTGGGACAGGGTCGTTAACTCGATCTGAAAAGTTGTTTTCACGTTTTAGTATCATACCATATCCACTAATGATTGTCCTAAGGTTAAAATATGGAAGAAAAAAAACATTTACTCGTGTCGAAAAGACTTCACAACCTCAACCCTTACGAAAAGACCCTCGTGGAGGCACCCGAATGACTATGTGCAAAACCTTTGTTTCTTTCGATGTTTTTCGACGAATCGTTAAGAAAACGCTCAAGTTTAAGAGTCTTACACATATAAATGGTGAAAATATGAATTTTTTTCACTTTCGCTTCCGGGCCATTTTTCACCCAAAATCCATAGGTGTTAACATAGGAACTTTTTGGCCCATTGGGACAGGGTCGTTAACTCGATCTGAAAAGTTGTTTTCTCATTTTAGTATCATACCATATCCACTAAAGATTGTCCTAAGCTTAAAATATGGAAGAAAAAAAAACATTTACTCGTGTCGAAAAGACTTCACAACCTCAACCCTTACGAAAAGACCCTCGTGGAGGCACCCGAATGACTATGTGAAAAACCTTTGTTTCTTTCGATGTTTTTCGACGAATCTGTAATGAAACGCTCAAGTTTAAGAGTCTTACACATATAAATGGTGAAAATACGAATTTTTTTTCACTTTCGCTTCCGGGCCATTTTT
This sequence comes from Cucurbita pepo subsp. pepo, assembly GCF_057944985.1. Taxonomy (NCBI): domain Eukaryota; kingdom Viridiplantae; phylum Streptophyta; class Magnoliopsida; order Cucurbitales; family Cucurbitaceae; genus Cucurbita; species Cucurbita pepo. Next base: position 199,728 of record NC_141810.1, read on the forward strand.
CACTCAAAATCCATAGGTGTTAACATAGGAACTTTTTTGCCCATTGGGATAGGGTCGTTTACTCGATCTGAAAAGTTGTTTTCTCGTTTTAGTATCATACCATATCCACTAAAGATTGTCCTAAGCTTAAAATATGGAAGAAAAAAAACATTTACTCGTGTCGAAAAGACTTCACAACCTCAACCCTTACGAAAAGACCCTCGTGGAGGCACCCGAATGACTATGTGAAAAACCTTTGTTTCTTTCGATGTTTTTCGACGAATCTGTAATGAAACGCTCAAGTTTAAGAGTCTTACACATATAAATGGTGAAATACGAATTTTTTTCACTTTCGCTTCCGGGCCATTTTTCACCCAAAATCCATAGGTGTTAACATAGGAACTTTTTGGCCCATTGGGACAGGGTCGTTAACTCGATCTGAAAAGTTGTTTTCTCATTTTAGTATCATACCATATCCACTAAAGATTGTCCTAAGCTTAAAATATGGAAGAAAAAAACATTTACTCGTGTCGAAAAGACTTCACAACCTCAACCCTTACGAAAAGACCCTCGTGGAGGCACCCGAATGACTATGTGAAAAACCTTTGTTTCTTTCGATGTTTTTCGATGAATCTTTAAGGAAACGCTCAAGTTTAAGAGTCTTACACATATAAATGGTGAAAATACTAATTTTTTTCACTTTCGCTTCCGGGCCATTTTTCACTCAAAATCCATAGGTGTTAACATAGGAACTTTTTGGCCCATTGGGACAGGGTCGTTAACTCGATCTGAAAAGTTGTTTTCACGTTTTAGTATCATACCATATCCACTAATGATTGTCCTAAGGTTAAAATATGGAAGAAAAAAAAACATTTACTCGTGTCGAAAAGACTTCACAACCTCAACCCTTACGAAAAGACCCTCGTGGAGGCACCCGAATGACTATGTGAAAAACCTTTGTTTCTTTCGATGTTTTTCGACGAATCTGTAAGGAAACGCTCAAGTTTAAGAGTCTTACACATATAAATGGTGAAAATACGAATTTTTTTCACTTTCGCTTCCGGACCATTTTTCACCCAAAATCCATAGGTGTTAACATAGGAACTTTTTGGCCCATTGGGACAGGGTCGTTAACTCGATCTGAAAAATTGTTTTCTCGTTTTAGTATCATACCATATCCACTAAAGATAGTCCTAAGCTTAAAATAAGGAAGAAAAAAAACATTTACTCGTGTCGAAAAGACTTCACAACCTCAACCCTTACGAAAAGACCCTCGTGGAGGCACCCGAATGACTATGTGAAAAACCTTTGTTTCTTTCGATGTTTTTCGATGAATCTTTAAGGAAACGCTCAAGTTTAAGAGTATTACACATATAAATGGTGAAAATACGAATTTTTTTCACTTTCGCTTCCGGGCCATTTTTCACTCAAAATCCATAGTTGTTAACATAGGAACTTTTTGGCCCATTGGGACAGGGTCGTTAACTCGATCTGAAAAGTTGTTTTCACGTTTTAGTATCATACCATATCCACTAATGATTGTCCTAAGGTTAAAATATGGAAGAAAAAAAACATTTACTCGTGTCGAAAAGACTTCACAACCTCAACCCTTACGAAAAGACCCTCGTGGAGGCACCCGAATGACTATGTGCAAAACCTTTGTTTCTTTCGATGTTTTTCGACGAATCGTTAAGAAAACGCTCAAGTTTAAGAGTCTTACACATATAAATGGTGAAAATATGAATTTTTTTCACTTTCGCTTCCGGGCCATTTTTCACCCAAAATCCATAGGTGTTAAACATAGGAACTTTTTGGCCCATTGGGACAGGGTCGTTAACTCGATCTGAAAAGTTGTTTTCACGTTTTAGTATCATACCATATCCACTAATGATTGTCCTAAGGTTAAAATATGGAAGAAAAAAAAACATTTACTCGTGTCGAAAAGACTTCACAACCTCAACCCTTACGAAAAGACCCTCGTGGAGGCACCCGAATGACTATGTGAAAAACCTTTGTTTCTTTCGATGTTTTTCGACGAATCTGTAAGGAAACGCTCAAGTTTAAGAGTCTTACACATATAAATGGTGAAATACGAATTTTTTTCACTTTCGCTTCCGGGCCATTTTTCACCCAAAATCCATAGGTGTTAACATAGGAACTTTTTTGCCCATTGGGACAGGGTCGTTAACTCGATCTGAAAAGTTGTTTTCTCGTTTTAGTATCATACCATATCCACTAAAGATAGTCCTAAGCTAAAATAAGGAAGAAAAAAAACATTTACTCGTGTCGAAAAGACTTCACAACCTCAACCCTTACGAAAAGACCCTCGTGGAGGCACCCGAATGACAATGTGAAAAACCTTTGTTTCTTTCGATGTTTTTCGATGAATCTTTAAGGAAACGCTCAAGTTTAAGAGTCTTACACATATAAATGGTGAAAATACGAATTTTTTTCACTTTCGCTTCCGGGCCATTTTTCACTCAAAATCCATAGTTGTTAACATAGGAACTTTTTGGCCCATTGGGACAGGGTCGTTAACTCGATCTGAAAAGTTGTTTTCACGTTTTAGTATCATACCATATCCACTAATGATTGTCCTAAGGTTAAAATATGGAAGAAAAAAAACATTTACTCGTGTCGAAAAGACTTCACAACCTCAACCCTTACGAAAAGACCCTCGTGGAGGCACCCGAATGACTATGTGCAAAACCTTTGTTTCTTTCGATGTTTTTCGACGAATCGTTAAGAAAACGCTCAAGTTTAAGAGTCTTACACATATAAATGGTGAAAATATGAATTTTTTTCACTTTCGCTTCCGGGCCATTTTTCACCCAAAATCCATAGGTGTTAACATAGGAACTTTTTGGCCCATTGGGACAGGGTCGTTAACTCGATCTGAAAAGTTGTTTTCTCATTTTAGTATCATACCATATCCACTAAAGATTGTCCTAAGCTTAAAATATGGAAGAAAAAAAACATTTACTCGTGTCGAAAAGACTTCACAACCTCAACCCTTACGAAAAGACCCTCGTGGAGGCACCCGAATGACTATGTGAAAAACCTTTGTTTCTTTCGATGTTTTTCGACGAATCTGTAATGAAACGCTCAAGTTTAAGAGTCTTACACATATAAATGGTGAAAATACGAATTTTTTTCACTTTCGCTTCCGGGCCATTTTTCACTCAAAATCCATAGGTGTTAACATAGGAACTTTTTTGCCCATTGGGACAGGGTCGTTTACTCGATCTGAAAAGTTGTTTTCTCGTTTTAGTATCATACCATATCCACTAAAGATTGTCCTAAGCTTAAAATATGGAAGAAAAAAAACATTTACTCGTGTCGAAAAGACTTCACAACCTCAACCCTTACGAAAAGACCCTCGTGGAGGCACCCGAATGACTATGTGAAAAACCTTTGTTTCTTTCGATGTTTTTCGACGAATCTGTAATGAAACGCTCAAGTTTAAGAGTCTTACACATATAAATGGTGAAATACGAATTTTTTTCACTTTCGCTTCCGGGCCATTTTTCACCCAAAATCCATAGGTGTTAACATAGGAACTTTTTGGCCCATTGGGACAGGGTCGTTAACTCGATCTGAAAAGTTGTTTTCTCATTTTAGTATCATACCATATCCACTAAAGATTGTCCTAAGCTTAAAATATGGAAGAAAAAAACATTTACTCGTGTCGAAAAGACTTCACAACCTCAACCCTTACGAAAAGACCCTCGTGGAGGCACCCGAATGACTATGTGAAAAACCTTTGTTTCTTTCGATGTTTTTCGATGAATCTTTAAGGAAACGCTCAAGTTTAAGAGTCTTACACATATAAATGGTGAAAATACTAATTTTTTTCACTTTCGCTTCCGGGCCATTTTTCACTCAAAATCCATAGGTGTTAACATAGGAACTTTTTGGCCCATTGGGACAGGGTCGTTAACTCGATCTGAAAAGTTGTTTTCACGTTTTAGTATCATACCATATCCACTAATGATTGTCCTAAGGTTAAAATATGGAAGAAAAAAAAACATTTACTCGTGTCGAAAAGACTTCACAACCTCAACCCTTACGAAAAGACCCTCGTGGAGGCACCCGAATGACTATGTGAAAAACCTTTGTTTCTTTCGATGTTTTTCGACGAATCTGTAAGGAAACGCTCAAGTTTAAGAGTCTTACACATATAAAGGGTGAAAATACGAATTTTTTTCACTTTCGCTTCCGGACCATTTTTCACCCAAAATCCATAGGTGTTAACATAGGAACTTTTTGGCCCATTGGGACAGGGTCGTTAACTCGATCTGAAAAATTGTTTTCTCGTTTTAGTATCATACCATATCCACTAAAGATAGTCCTAAGCTTAAAATAAGGAAGAAAAAAAACATTTACTCGTGTCGAAAAGACTTCACAACCTCAACCCTTACGAAAAGACCCTCGTGGAGGCACCCGAATGACTATGTGAAAAACCTTTGTTTCTTTCGATGTTTTTCGATGAATCTTTAAGGAAACGCTCAAGTTTAAGAGTCTTACACATATAAATGGTGAAAATACTAATTTTTTTCACTTTCGCTTCCGGGCCATTTTTCACTCAAAATCCATAGGTGTTAACATAGGAACTTTTTGGCCCATTGGGACAGGGTCGTTAACTCGATCTGAAAAGTTGTTTTCTCGTTTTAGTATCATACCATATCCACTAAAGATTGTCCTAAGCTTAAAATATGGAAGAAAAAAAACATTTACTCGTGTCGAAAAGACTTCACAACCTCAACCCTTACGAAAAGACCCTCGTGGAGGCACCCGAATGACTATGTGAAAAACCTTTGTTTCTTTCGATGTTTTTCGACGAATCTGTAATGAAACGCTCAAGTTTAAGAGTCTTACACATATAAATGGTGAAATACGAATTTTTTTCACTTTCGCTTCCGGGCCATTTTTCACCCAAAATCCATAGGTGTTAACATAGGAACTTTTTGGCCCATTGGGACAGGGTCGTTAACTCGATCTGAAAAGTTGTTTTCTCATTTTAGTATCATACCATATCCACTAAAGATTGTCCTAAGCTTAAAATATGGAAGAAAAAAACATTTACTCGTGTCGAAAAGACTTCACAACCTCAACCCTTACGAAAAGACCCTCGTGGAGGCACCCGAATGACTATGTGAAAAACCTTTGTTTCTTTCGATGTTTTTCGATGAATCTTTAAGGAAACGCTCAAGTTTAAGAGTCTTACACATATAAATGGTGAAAATACTAATTTTTTTCACTTTCGCTTCCGGGCCATTTTTCACTCAAAATCCATAGGTGTTAACATAGGAACTTTTTGGCCCATTGGGACAGGGTCGTTAACTCGATCTGAAAAGTTGTTTTCACGTTTTAGTATCATACCATATCCACTAATGATTGTCCTAAGGTTAAAATATGGAAGAAAAAAAAACATTTACTCGTGTCGAAAAGACTTCACAACCTCAACCCTTACGAAAAGACCCTCGTGGAGGCACCCGAATGACTATGTGAAAAACCTTTGTTTCTTTCGATGTTTTTCGACGAATCTGTAAGGAAACGCTCAAGTTTAAGAGTCTTACACATATAAATGGTGAAAATACGAATTTTTTTCACTTTCGCTTCCGGACCATTTTTCACCCAAAATCCATAGGTGTTAACATAGGAACTTTTTGGCCCATTGGGACAGGGTCGTTAACTCGATCTGAAAAATTGTTTTCTCGTTTTAGTATCATACCATATCCACTAAAGATAGTCCTAAGCTTAAAATAAGGAAGAAAAAAAACATTTACTCGTGTCGAAAAGACTTCACAACCTCAACCCTTACGAAAAGACCCTCGTGGAGGCACCCGAATGACTATGTGAAAAACCTTTGTTTCTTTCGATGTTTTTCGATGAATCTTTAAGGAAACGCTCAAGTTTAAGAGTATTACACATATAAATGGTGAAAATACGAATTTTTTTCACTTTCGCTTCCGGGCCATTTTTCACTCAAAATCCATAGGTGTTAACATAGGAACTTTTTGGCCCATTGGGACAGGGTCGTTAACTCGATCTGAAAAGTTGTTTTCACGTTTTAGTATCATACCATATCCACTAATGATTGTCCTAAGGTTAAAATATGGAAGAAAAAAAACATTTACTCGTGTCGAAAAGACTTCACAACCTCAACCCTTACGAAAAGACCCTCGTGGAGGCACCCGAATGACTATGTGCAAAACCTTTGTTTCTTTCGATGTTTTTCGACGAATCGTTAAGAAAACGCTCAAGTTTAAGAGTCTTACACATATAAATGGTGAAAATATGAATTTTTTTCACTTTCGCTTCCGGGCCATTTTTCACCCAAAATCCATAGGTGTTAACATAGGAACTTTTTGGCCCATTGGGACAGGGTCGTTAACTCGATCTGAAAAGTTGTTTTCTCGTTTTAGTATCATACCATATCCACTAAAGATTGTCCTAAGCTTAAAATATGGAAGAAAAAAAACATTTACTCGTGTCGAAAAGACTTCACAACCTCAACCCTTACGAAAAGACCCTCGTGGAGGCACCCGAATGACTATGTGAAAAACCTTTGTTTCTTTGGATGTTTTTCGACGAATCTGTAAGGAAACGCTCAAGTTTAAGAGTCTTACACATATAAATTGTGAAAATACGAATTTTTTTCACTTTCGCTTCCAGGCCATTTTTCACCCAAAATCCATAGGTGTTAACATAGGAACTTTTTGGCCCATTGGGACAGGGTCGTTAACTCGATCTGAAAAGTTGTTTTCTCGTTTTAGTATCATACCATATCCACTAAAGATTGTCCTAAGCTTAAAATATGGAAGAAAAAAAACATTTACTCGTGTCGAAAAGACTTCACAACCTCAACCCTTACGAAAAGACCCTCGTGGAGGCACCCGAATGACTATGTGAAAAACTTTTGTTTCTTTCGATGTTTTTCTACGAATCTGTAAGGAAACGCTCAAGTTTAAGAGTCTTACACATATAAATGGTGAAAATACGAATTTTTTTCACTTTCGCTTCCGGACCATTTTTCACCCAAAATCCATAGGTGTTAACATAGGAACTTTTTGGCCCATTGGGACAGGGTCGTTAACTCGATCTGAAAAGTTGTTTTCTCGTTTTAGTATCATACCATATCCACTAAAGATAGTCCTAAGCTTAAAATAAGGAAGAAAAAAAACATTTACTCGTGTCGAAAAGACTTCACAACCTCAACCCTTACGAAAAGACCCTCGTGGAGGCACCCGAATGACTATGTGAAAAACCTTTGTTTCTTTCGATGTTTTTCGATGAATCTTTAAGGAAACGCTCAAGTTTAAGAGTATTACACATATAAATGGTGAAAATACGAATTTTTTTCACTTTCGCTTCCGGGCCATTTTTCACTCAAAATCTATAGTTGTTAACATAGGAACTTTTTGGCCCATTGGGACAGGGTCGTTAACTCGATCTGAAAAGTTGTTTTCACGTTTTAGTATCATACCATATCCACTAATGATTGTCCTAAGGTTAAAATATGGAAGAAAAAAAACATTTACTCGTGTCGAAAAGACTTCACAACCTCAACCCTTACGAAAAGACCCTCGTGGAGGCACCCGAATGACTATGTGAAAAACCTTTGTTTCTTTCGATGTTTTTCGACGAATCTGTAAGGAAACGCTCAAGTTTAAGAGTCTTACACATATAAATGGTGAAAATATGAATTTTTTTCACTTTCGCTTCCGGGCCATTTTTCACCCAAAATCCATAGGTGTTAACATAGGAACTTTTTGGCCCATTGGGACAGGGTCGTTAACTCGATCTGAAAAGTTGTTTTCTCGTTTTAGTATCATACCATATCCACTAAAGATAGTCCTAAGCTTAAAATAAGGAAGAAAAAAAACATTTACTCGTGTCGAAAAGACTTCACAACCTCAACCCTTACGAAAAGACCCTCGTGGAGGCACCCGAATGACTATGTGAAAAACCTTTGTTTCTTTGGATGTTTTTCGACGAATCTGTAAGGAAACGCTCAAGTTTAAGAGTCTTACACATATAAATGGTGAAAATACGAATTTTTTTCACTTTCGCTTCCAGGCCATTTTTCACCCAAAATCCATAGGTGTTAACATAGGAACTTTTTGGCCCATTGGGACAGGGTCGTTAACTCGATCTGAAAAGTTGTTTTCTCGTTTTAGTATCATACCATATCCACTAAAGATTGTCCTAAGCTTAAAATATGGAAGAAAAAAAACATTTACTCGTGTCGAAAAGACTTCACAACCTCAACCCTTACGAAAAGACCCTCGTGGAGGCACCCGAATGACTATGTGAAAAACCTTTGTTTCTTTCGATGTTTTTCTACGAATCTGTAAGGAAACGCTCAAGTTTAAGAGTCTTACACATATAAATGGTGAAAATACGAATTTTTTTCACTTTCGCTTCCGGACCATTTTTCACCCAAAATCCATAGGTGTTAACATAGGAACTTTTTGGCCCATTGGGACAGGGTCGTTAACTCGATCTGAAAAGTTGTTTTCTCGTTTTAGTATCATACCATATCCACTAAAGATAGTCCTAAGCTTAAAATAAGGAAGAAAAAAAACATTTACTCGTGTCGAAAAGACTTCACAACCTCAACCCTTACGAAAAGACCCTCGTGGAGGCACCCGAATGACTATGTGAAAAACCTTTGTTTCTTTCGATGTTTTTCGATGAATCTTTAAGGAAACGCTCAAGTTTAAGAGTATTACACATATAAATGGTGAAAATACGAATTTTTTTCACTTTCGCTTCCGGGCCATTTTTCACTCAAAATCTATAGTTGTTAACATAGGAACTTTTTGGCCCATTGGGACAGGGTCGTTAACTCGATCTGAAAAGTTGTTTTCACGTTTTAGTATCATACCATATCCACTAATGATTGTCCTAAGGTTAAAATATGGAAGAAAAAAAACATTTACTCGTGTCGAAAAGACTTCACAACCTCAACCCTTACGAAAAGACCCTCGTGGAGGCACCCGAATGACTATGTGAAAAACCTTTGTTTCTTTCGATGTTTTTCGACGAATCTGTAAGGAAACGCTCAAGTTTAAGAGTCTTACACATATAAATATTGAAAATATGAATTTTTTTCACTTTCGCTTCCGGGCCATTTTTCACCCAAAATCCATAGGTGTTAACATAGGAACTTTTTGGCCCATTGGGACAGGGTCGTTAACTCGATCTGAAAAGTTGTTTTCTCGTTTTAGTATCATACCATATCCACTAAAGATAGTCCTAAGCTTAAAATAAGGAAGAAAAAAAACATTTACTCGTGTCGAAAAGACTTCACAACCTCAACCCTTACGAAAAGACCCTCGTGGAGGCACCCGAATGACTATGTGAAAAACCTTTGTTTCTTTGGATGTTTTTCGACGAATCTGTAAGGAAACGCTCAAGTTTAAGAGTCTTACACATATAAATTGTGAAAATACGAATTTTTTTCACTTTCGCTTCCAGGCCATTTTTCACCCAAAATCCATAGGTGTTAACATAGGAACTTTTTGGCCCATTGGGACAGGGTCGTTAACTCGATCTGAAAAGTTGTTTTCTCGTTTTAGTATCATACCATATCCACTAAAGATTGTCCTAAGCTTAAAATATGGAAGAAAAAAAACATTTACTCGTGTCGAAAAGACTTCACAACCTCAACCCTTACGAAAAGACCCTCGTGGAGGCACCCGAATGACTATGTGAAAAACCTTTGTTTCTTTCGATGTTTTTCTACGAATCTGTAAGGAAACGCTCAAGTTTAAGAGTCTTACACATATAAATGGTGAAAATACGAATTTTTTTCACTTTCGCTTCCGGACCATTTTTCACCCAAAATCCATAGGTGTTAACATAGGAACTTTTTGGCCCATTGGGACAGGGTCGTTAACTCGATCTGAAAAGTTGTTTTCTCGTTTTAGTATCATACCATATCCACTAAAGATAGTCCTAAGCTTAAAATAAGGAAGAAAAAAAACATTTACTCGTGTCGAAAAGACTTCACAACCTCAACCCTTACGAAAAGACCCTCGTGGAGGCACCCGAATGACTATGTGAAAAACCTTTGTTTCTTTCGATGTTTTTCGATGAATCTTTAAGGAAACGCTCAAGTTTAAGAGTATTACACATATAAATGGTGAAAATACGAATTTTTTTCACTTTCGCTTCCGGGCCATTTTTCACTCAAAATCCATAGTTGTTAACATAGGAACTTTTTGGCCCATTGGGACAGGGTCGTTAACTCGATCTGAAAAGTTGTTTTCACGTTTTAGTATCATACCATATCCACTAATGATTGTCCTAAGGTTAAAATATGGAAGAAAAAAAACATTTACTCGTGTCGAAAAGACTTCACAACCTCAACCCTTACGAAAAGACCCTCGTGGAGGCACCCGAATGACTATGTGAAAAACCTTTGTTTCTTTCGATGTTTTTCGACGAATCTGTAAGGAAACGCTCAAGTTTAAGAGTCTTACACATATAAATGGTGAAAATATGAATTTTTTTCACTTTCGCTTCCGGGCCATTTTTCACCCAAAATCCATAGGTGTTAACATAGGAACTTTTTGGCCCATTGGGACAGGGTCGTTAACTCGATCTGAAAAGTTGTTTTCTCGTTTTAGTATCATACCATATCCACTAAAGATTGTCCTAAGCTTAAAATATGGAAGAAAAAAAACATTTACTCGTGTCGAAAAGACTTCACAACCTCAACCCTTACGAAAAGACCCTCGTGGAGGCACCCGAATGACTATGTGAAAAACCTTTGTTTCTTTGGATGTTTTTCGACGAATCTGTAAGGAAACGCTCAAGTTTAAGAGTCTTACACATATAAATGGTGAAAATACGAATTTTTTTCACTTTCGCTTCCAGGCCATTTTTCACCCAAAATCCATAGGTGTTAACATAGGAACTTTTTGGCCCATTGGGACAGGGTCGTTAACTCGATCTGAAAAGTTGTTTTCTCGTTTTAGTATCATACCATATCCACTAAAGATTGTCCTAAGCTTAAAATATGGAAGAAAAAAAACATTTACTCGTGTCGAAAAGACTTCACAACCTCAACCCTTACGAAAAGACCCTCGTGGAGGCACCCGAATGACTATGTGAAAAACCTTTGTTTCTTTCGATGTTTTTCTACGAATCTGTAAGGAAACGCTCAAGTTTAAGAGTCTTACACATATAAATGGTGAAAATACGAATTTTTTTCACTTTCGCTTCCGGACCATTTTTCACCCAAAATCCATAGGTGTTAACATAGGAACTTTTTGGCCCATTGGGACAGGGTCGTTAACTCGATCTGAAAAGTTGTTTTCTCGTTTTAGTATCATACCATATCCACTAAAGATAGTCCTAAGCTTAAAATAAGGAAGAAAAAAAACATTTACTCGTGTCGAAAAGACTTCACAACCTCAACCCTTACGAAAAGACCCTCGTGGAGGCACCCGAATGACTATGTGAAAAACCTTTGTTTCTTTCGATGTTTTTCGATGAATCTTTAAGGAAACGCTCAAGTTTAAGAGTATTACACATATAAATGGTGAAAATACGAATTTTTTTCACTTTCGCTTCCGGGCCATTTTTCACTCAAAATCTATAGTTGTTAACATAGGAACTTTTTGGCCCATTGGGACAGGGTCGTTAACTCGATCTGAAAAGTTGTTTTCACGTTTTAGTATCATACCATATCCACTAATGATTGTCCTAAGGTTAAAATATGGAAGAAAAAAAACATTTACTCGTGTCGAAAAGACTTCACAACCTCAACCCTTACGAAAAGACCCTCGTGGAGGCACCCGAATGACTATGTGAAAAACCTTTGTTTCTTTCGATGTTTTTCGACGAATCTGTAAGGAAACGCTCAAGTTTAAGAGTCTTACACATATAAATATTGAAAATATGAATTTTTTTCACTTTCGCTTCCGGGCCATTTTTCACCCAAAATCCATAGGTGTTAACATAGGAACTTTTTGGCCCATTGGGACAGGGTCGTTAACTCGATCTGAAAAGTTGTTTTCTCGTTTTAGTATCATACCATATCCACTAAAGATAGTCCTAAGCTTAAAATAAGGAAGAAAAAAAACATTTACTCGTGTCGAAAAGACTTCACAACCTCAACCCTTACGAAAAGACCCTCGTGGAGGCACCCGAATGACTATGTGAAAAACCTTTGTTTCTTTGGATGTTTTTCGACGAATCTGTAAGGAAACGCTCAAGTTTATGAGTCTTACACATATAAATTGTGAAAATACGAATTTTTTTCACTTTCGCTTCCAGGCCATTTTTCACCCAAAATCCATAGGTGTTAACATAGGAACTTTTTGGCCCATTGGGACAGGGTCGTTAACTCGATCTGAAAAGTTGTTTTCTCGTTTTAGTATCATACCATATCCACTAAAGATTGTCCTAAGCTTAAAATATGGAAGAAAAAAAACATTTACTCGTGTCGAAAAGACTTCACAACCTCAACCCTTACGAAAAGACCCTCGTGGAGGCACCCGAATGACTATGTGAAAAACCTTTGTTTCTTTCGATGTTTTTCTACGAATCTGTAAGGAAACGCTCAAGTTTAAGAGTCTTACACATATAAATGGTGAAAATACGAATTTTTTTCACTTTCGCTTCCGGACCATTTTTCACCCAAAATCCATAGGTGTTAACATAGGAACTTTTTGGCCCATTGGGACAGGGTCGTTAACTCGATCTGAAAAGTTGTTTTCTCGTTTTAGTATCATACCATATCCACTAAAGATAGTCCTAAGCTTAAAATAAGGAAGAAAAAAAACATTTACTCGTGTCGAAAAGACTTCACAACCTCAACCCTTACGAAAAGACCCTCGTGGAGGCACCCGAATGACTATGTGAAAAACCTTTGTTTCTTTCGATGTTTTTCGATGAATCTTTAAGGAAACGCTCAAGTTTAAGAGTATTACACATATAAATGGTGAAAATACGAATTTTTTTCACTTTCGCTTCCGGGCCATTTTTCACTCAAAATCCATAGTTGTTAACATAGGAACTTTTTGGCCCATTGGGACAGGGTCGTTAACTCGATCTGAAAAGTTGTTTTCACGTTTTAGTATCATACCATATCCACTAATGATTGTCCTAAGGTTAAAATATGGAAGAAAAAAAACATTTACTCGTGTCGAAAAGACTTCACAACCTCAACCCTTACGAAAAGACCCTCGTGGAGGCACCCGAATGACTATGTGAAAAACCTTTGTTTCTTTCGATGTTTTTCGACGAATCTGTAAGGAAACGCTCAAGTTTAAGAGTCTTACACATATAAATGGTGAAAATATGAATTTTTTTCACTTTCGCTTCCGGGCCATTTTTCACCCAAAATCCATAGGTGTTAACATAGGAACTTTTTGGCCCATTGGGACAGGGTCGTTAACTCGATCTGAAAAGTTGTTTTCTCGTTTTAGTATCATACCATATCCACTAAAGATTGTCCTAAGCTTAAAATATGGAAGAAAAAAAACATTTACTCGTGTCGAAAAGACTTCACAACCTCAACCCTTACGAAAAGACCCTCGTGGAGGCACCCGAATGACTATGTGAAAAACCTTTGTTTCTTTGGATGTTTTTCGACGAATCTGTAAGGAAACGCTCAAGTTTAAGAGTCTTACACATATAAATGGTGAAAATACAAATTTTTTTCACTTTCGCTTCCGGACCATTTTTCACCCAAAATCCATAGGTGTTAACATAGGAACTTTTTGGCCCATTGGGACAGGGTCGTTAACTCGATCTGAAAAGTTGTTTTCTCGTTTTAGTATCATACCATATCCACTAAAGATTGTCCTAAGCTTAAAATATGGAAGAAAAAAAACATTTACTCGTGTCGAAAAGACTTCACAACCTCAACCCTTACGAAAAGACCCTCGTGGAGGCACCCGAATGACTATGTGAAAAACCTTTGTTTCTTTCGATGTTTTTCGACGAATCTGTAAGGAAACGCTCAAGTTTAAGAGTCTTACACATATAAATGGTGAAAATATGAATTTTTTTCACTTTCGCTTCCGGGCCATTTTTCACCCAAAATCCATAGGTGTTAACATAGGAACTTTTTGGCCCATTGGGACAGGGTCGTTAACTCGATCTGAAAAGTTGTTTTCTCGTTTTAGTATCATACCATATCCACTAAAGATAGTCCTAAGCTTAAAATAAGGAAGAAAAAAAACATTTACTCGTGTCGAAAAGACTTCACAACCTCAACCCTTACGAAAAGACCCTCGTGGAGGCACCCGAATGACTATGTGAAAAATCTTTGTTTCTTTCGATGTTTTTCGATGAATCTTTAAGGAAACGCTCAAGTTTAAGAGTATTACACATATAAATGGTGAAAATACGAATTTTTTTCACTTTCGCTTCCGGGCCATTTTTCACTCAAAATCCATAGTTGTTAACATAGGAACTTTTTGGCCCATTGGGACAGGGTCGTTAACTCGATCTGAAAAGTTGTTTTCACGTTTTAGTATCATACCATATCCACTAATGATTGTCCTAAGGTTAAAATATGGAAGAAAAAAAACATTTACTCGTGTCGAAAAGACTTCACAACCTCAACCCTTACGAAAAGACCCTCGTGGAGGCACCCGAATGACTATGTGAAAAACCTTTGTTTCTTTCGATGTTTTTCGACGAATCTGTAAGGAAACGCTCAAGTTTAAGAGTCTTACACATATAAATGGTGAAAATATGAATTTTTTTCACTTTCGCTTCCGGGCCATTTTTCACCCAAAATCCATAGGTGTTAACATAGGAACTTTTTGGCCCATTGGGACAGGGTCGTTAACTCGATCTGAAAAGTTGTTTTCTCGTTTTAGTATCATACCATATCCACTAAAGATTGTCCTAAGCTTAAAATATGGAAGAAAAAAAACATTTACTCGTGTCGAAAAGACTTCACAACCTCAACCCTTACGAAAAGACCCTCGTGGAGGCACCCGAATGACTATGTGAAAAACCTTTGTTTCTTTCGATGTTTTTCTACGAATCTGTAAGGAAACGCTCAAGTTTAAGAGTCTTACACATATAAATGGTGAAAATACGAATTTTTTTCACTTTCGCTTCCGGACCATTTTTCACCCAAAATCCATAGGTGTTAACATAGGAACTTTTTGGCCCATTGGGACAGGGTCGTTAACTCGATCTGAAAAGTTGTTTTCTCGTTTTAGTATCATACCATATCCACTAAAGATAGTCCTAAGCTTAAAATAAGGAAGAAAAAAAACATTTACTCGTGTCGAAAAGACTTCACAACCTCAACCCTTACGAAAAGACCCTCGTGGAGGCACCCGAATGACTATGTGAAAAACCTTTGTTTCTTTCGATGTTTTTCGATGAATCTTTAAGGAAACGCTCAAGTTTAAGAGTATTACACATATAAATGGTGAAAATACGAATTTTTTTCACTTTCGCTTCCGGGCCATTTTTCACTCAAAATCCATAGTTGTTAACATAGGAACTTTTTGGCCCATTGGGACAGGGTCGTTAACTCGATCTGAAAAGTTGTTTTCACGTTTTAGTATCATACCATATCCACTAATGATTGTCCTAAGGTTAAAATATGGAAGAAAAAAAACATTTACTCGTGTCGAAAAGACTTCACAACCTCAACCCTTACGAAAAGACCCTCGTGGAGGCACCCGAATGACTATGTGAAAAACCTTTGTTTCTTTCGATGTTTTTCGACGAATCTGTAAGGAAACGCTCAAGTTTAAGAGTCTTACACATATAAATGGTGAAAATATGAATTTTTTTCACTTTCGCTTCCGGGCCATTTTTCACCCAAAATCCATAGGTGTTAACATAGGAACTTTTTGGCCCATTGGGACAGGGTCGTTAACTCGATCTGAAAAGTTGTTTTCTCGTTTTAGTATCATACCATATCCACTAAAGATTGTCCTAAGCTTAAAATATGGAAGAAAAAAAACATTTACTCGTGTCGAAAAGACTTCACAACCTCAACCCTTACGAAAAGACCCTCGTGGAGGCACCCGAATGACTATGTGAAAAACCTTTGTTTCTTTGGATGTTTTTCGACGAATCTGTAAGGAAACGCTCAAGTTTAAGAGTCTTACACATATAAATGGTGAAAATACGAATTTTTTTCACTTTCGCTTCCGGACCATTTTTCACCCAAAATCCATAGGTGTTAACATAGGAACTTTTTGGCCCATTGGGACAGGGTCGTTAACTCGATCTGAAAAGTTGTTTTCTCGTTTTAGTATCATACCATATCCACTAAAGATTGTCCTAAGCTTAAAATATGGAAGAAAAAAAACATTTACTCGTGTCGAAAAGACTTCACAACCTCAACCCTTACGAAAAGACCCTCGTGGAGGCACCCGAATGACTATGTGAAAAACCTTTGTTTCTTTCGATGTTTTTCGATGAATCTGTAAGGAAACGCTCAAGTTTAAGAGTCTTACACATATAAATGGTGAAAATACGAATTTTTTTCACTTTCGCTTCCGGGCCATTTTTCACCCAAAATCCATAGGTGTTAACATAGGAACTTTTTGGCCCATTGGGACAGGGTCGTTAACTCGATCTGAAAAGTTGTTTTCTCGTTTTAGTATCATACCATATCCACTAAAGATTGTCCTAAGCTTAAAATATGGAAGAAAAAAAACATTTACTCGTGTCGAAAAGACTTCACAAACTCAACCCTTACGAAAAGACCCTCGTGGAGGCACCCGAATGACTATGTGAAAAACCTTTGTTTCTTTGGATGTTTTTCGACGAATCTGTAAGGAAACGCTCAAGTTTAAGAGTCTTACACATATAAATGGTGAAAATACGAATTTTTTTCACTTTCGCTTCCGGACCATTTTTCACCCAAAATCCATAGGTGTTAACATAGGAACTTTTTGGCCCATTGGGACAGGGTCGTTAACTCGATCTGAAAAGTTGTTTTCTCGTTTTAGTATCATACCATATCCACTAAAGATTGTCCTAAGCTTAAAATATGGAAGAAAAAAAACATTTACTCGTGTCGAAAAGACTTCACAACCTCAACCCTTACGAAAAGACCCTCGTGGAGGCACCCGAATGACTATGTGAAAAACCTTTGTTTCTTTCGATGTTTTTCTACGAATCTGTAAGGAAACGCTCAAGTTTAAGAGTCTTACACATATAAATGGTGGAAATACGAATTTTTTTCACTTTCGCTTCCGGACCATTTTTCACCCAAAATCCATAGGTGTTAACATAGGAACTTTTTGGCCCATTGGGACAGGGTCGTTAACTCGATCTGAAAAGTTGTTTTCTCGTTTTAGTATCATACCATATCCACTAAAGATAGTCCTAAGCTTAAAATAAGGAAGAAAAAAAACATTTACTCGTGTCGAAAAGACTTCACAACCTCAACCCTTACGAAAAGACCCTCGTGGAGGCACCCGAATGACTATGTGAAAAACCTTTGTTTCTTTCGATGTTTTTCGACGAATCTGTAAGGAAACGCTCAAGTTTAAGAGTCTTACACATATAAATGGTGAAAATATGAATTTTTTTCACTTTCGCTTCCGGGCCATTTTTCACCCAAAATCCATAGGTGTTAACATAGGAACTTTTTGGCCCATTGGGACAGGGTCGTTAACTCGATCTGAAAAGTTGTTTTCTCGTTTTAGTATCATACCATATCCACTAAAGATTGTCCTAAGCTTAAAATATGGAAGAAAAAAAACATTTACTCGTGTCGAAAAGACTTCACAACCTCAACCCTTACGAAAAGACCCTCGTGGAGGCACCCGAATGACTATGTGAAAAACCTTTGTTTCTTTGGATGTTTTTCGACGAATCTGTAAGGAAACGCTCAAGTTTAAGAGTCTTACACATATAAATGGTGAAAATACGAATTTTTTTCACTTTCGCTTCCGGACCATTTTTCACCCAAAATCCATAGGTGTTAACATAGGAACTTTTTGGCCCATTGGGACAGGGTCGTTAACTCGATCTGAAAAGTTGTTTTCTCGTTTTAGTATCATACCATATCCACTAAAGATTGTCCTAAGCTTAAAATATGGAAGAAAAAAAACATTTACTCGTGTCGAAAAGACTTCACAACCTCAACCCTTACGAAAAGACCCTCGTGGAGGCACCCGAATGACTATGTGAAAAACCTTTGTTTCTTTCGATGTTTTTCGATGAATCTGTAAGGAAACGCTCAAGTTTAAGAGTCTTACACATATAAATGGTGAAAATACGAATTTTTTTCACTTTCGCTTCCGGGCCATTTTTCACCCAAAATCCATAGGTGTTAACATAGGAACTTTTTGGCCCATTGGGACAGGGTCGTTAACTCGATCTGAAAAGTTGTTTTCTCGTTTTAGTATCATACCATATCCACTAAAGATTGTCCTAAGCTTAAAATATGGAAGAAAAAAAACATTTACTCGTGTCGAAAAGACTTCACAAACTCAACCCTTACGAAAAGACCCTCGTGGAGGCACCCTAATGACTATGTGAAAAACCTTTGTTTCTTTGGATGTTTTTCGACGAATCTGTAAGGAAACGCTCAAGTTTAAGAGTCTTACACATATAAATGGTGAAAATACGAATTTTTTTCACTTTCGCTTCCGGACCATTTTTCACCCAAAATCCATAGGTGTTAACATAGGAACTTTTTGGCCCATTGGGACAGGGTCGTTAACTCGATCTGAAAAGTTGTTTTCTCGTTTTAGTATCATACCATATCCACTAAAGATTGTCCTAAGCTTAAAATATGGAAGAAAAAAAACATTTACTCGTGTCGAAAAGACTTCACAACCTCAACCCTTACGAAAAGACCCTCGTGGAGGCACCCGAATGACTATGTGAAAAACCTTTGTTTCTTTCGATGTTTTTCTACGAATCTGTAAGGAAACGCTCAAGTTTAAGAGTCTTACACATATAAATGGTGGAAATACGAATTTTTTTCACTTTCGCTTCCGGACCATTTTTCACCAAATCCATAGGTGTTAACATAGGAACTTTTTGGCCCATTGGGACAGGGTCGTTAACTCGATCTGAAAAGTTGTTTTCTCGTTTTAGTATCATACCATATCCACTAAAGATAGTCCTAAGCTTAAAATAAGGAAGAAAAAAAACATTTACTCGTGTCGAAAAGACTTCACAACCTCAACCCTTACGAAAAGACCCTCGTGGAGGCACCCGAATGACTATGTGAAAAACCTTTGTTTCTTTCGATGTTTTTCGACGAATCTGTAAGGAAACGCTCAAGTTTAAGAGTCTTACACATATAAATGGTGAAAATATGAATTTTTTTCACTTTCGCTTCCGGGCCATTTTTCACCCAAAATCCATAGGTGTTAACATAGGAACTTTTTGGCCCATTGGGACAGGGTCGTTAACTCGATCTGAAAAGTTGTTTTCTCGTTTTAGTATCATACCATATCCACTAAAGATTGTCCTAAGCTTAAAATATGGAAGAAAAAAAACATTTACTCGTGTCGAAAAGACTTCACAACCTCAACCCTTACGAAAAGACCCTCGTGGAGGCACCCGAATGACTATGTGAAAAACCTTTGTTTCTTTGGATGTTTTTCGACGAATCTGTAAGGAAACGCTCAAGTTTAAGAGTCTTACACATATAAATGGTGAAAATACGAATTTTTTTCACTTTCGCTTCCGGACCATTTTTCACCCAAAATCCATAGGTGTTAACATAGGAACTTTTTGGCCCATTGGGACAGGGTCGTTAACTCGATCTGAAAAGTTGTTTTCTCGTTTTAGTATCATACCATATCCACTAAAGATTGTCCTAAGCTTAAAATATGGAAGAAAAAAAACATTTACTCGTGTCGAAAAGACTTCACAACCTCAACCCTTACGAAAAGACCCTCGTGGAGGCACCCGAATGACTATGTGAAAAACCTTTGTTTCTTTCGATGTTTTTCGATGAATCTGTAAGGAAACGCTCAAGTTTAAGAGTCTTACACATATAAATGGTGAAAATACGAATTTTTTTCACTTTCGCTTCCGGGCCATTTTTCACCCAAAATCCATAGGTGTTAACATAGGAACTTTTTGGCCCATTGGGACAGGGTCGTTAACTCGATCTGAAAAGTTGTTTTCTCGTTTTAGTATCATACCATATCCACTAAAGATAGTCCTAAGCTTAAAATAAGGAAGAAAAAAAACATTTACTCGTGTCGAAAAGACTTCACAACCTCAACCCTTACGAAAAGACCCTCGTGGAGGCACCCGAATGACTATGTGAAAAACCTTTGTTTCTTTCGATGTTTTTCGACGAATCTGTAAGGAAACGCTCAAGTTTAAGAGTCTTACACATATAAATGGTGAAAATACGAATTTTTTTCACTTTTGCTTCCGGGCCATTTTTCACCCAAAATCCATAGGAGTTAACATAGGAACTTTTTGGCCCATTGGGACAGGGTCGTTAACTCGATCTGAAAAGTTGTTTTCTCGTTTTAGTATCATACCATATCCACTAAAGATTGTCCTAAGCTTAAAATATGGAAGAAAAAAAACATTTACTCGTGTCGAAAAGACTTCACTACCTCAACCATTACGAAAAGACCATCGTGGAGGCACCCGAATGACTATGTGAAAAACCTTTGTTTCTTTCGATGTTTTTCGACGAATCTGTAAGGAAACGCTCAAGTTTAAGAGTCTTACACATATAAATGGTGAAAATACGAATTTTTTTCACTTTCGCTTCCGGGCCATTTTTCACCCAAAATCCATAGGTGTTAACATAGGATCTTTTTGGCCCATTGGGACAGGGTCGTTAACTCGATCTGAAAAGTTGTTTTCTCGTTTTAGTATCATACCATATCAACTAAAGATAGTCCTAAGCTTAAAATAAGGAAGAAAAAAAACATTTACTCGTGTTGAAAAGACTTCACAACCTCAACCCTTACGAAAAGACCCTCGTGGAGGCACCCGAATGACTATGTGAAAAACCTTTGTTTCTTTGGATGTTTTTCGACGAATCTGTAAGGAAACGCTCAAGTTTAAGAGTCTTACACATATAAATGGTGAAAATACGAATTTTTTTCACTTTCGCTTCCAGGCCATTTTTCACCCAAAATCCATAGGTGTTAACATAGGAACTTTTTGGCCCATTGGGACAGGGTCGTTAACTCGATCTGAAAAGTTGTTTTCTCGTTTTAGTATCATACCATATCCACTAAATATTGTCCTAAGCTTAAAATATGGAAGAAAAAAAACATTTACTCGTGTCGAAAAGACTTCACAACCTCAACCCTTACGAAAAGACCCTCGTGGAGGCACCCGAATGACTATGTGAAAAACCTTTGTTTCTTTCGATTTTTTTCGACGAATCTGTAAGGAAACGCTCAAGTTTAAGAGTCTTACACATATAAATGGTTAAAATACGAATTTTTTTCACTTTCGCTTCCGGGCCATTTTTCACTCAAAATCCATAGGTGTTAACATAGGAACTTTTTGGCCCATTGGGACAGGGTCGTTAACTCGATCTGAAAAGTTGTTTTCTCGTTTTAGTATCATACCATATCCACTAAAGATTGTCCTAAGCTTAAAATATGGAAGAAAAAAAACATTTACTCGTGTCGAAAAGACTTCACAACCTCAACCCTTACGAAAAGACCCTCGTGGAGGCACCCGAATGACTATGTGAAAAACCTTTGTTTCTTTCGATGTTTTTCGACGAATCTGTAAGGAAACGCTCAAGTTTAAGAGTCTTACACATGTAAATGGTAAAAATACGAATTTTTTTCACTTTCGCTTCCGGGCCATTTTTCACCCAAAATCCATAGGTGTTAACATAGGAACTTTTTGGCCCATTGGGACAGGGTCGTTAACTCGATCTGAAAAGTTGTTTTCTCGTTTTAGTATCATACCATATCCACTAAATATTGTCCTAAGCTTAAAATATGGAAGAAAAAAAACATTTACTCGTGTCGAAAAGACTTCACAACCTCAACCCTTACGAAAAGACCCTCGTGGAGGCACCCGAATGACTATGTGAAAAATCTTTGTTTCTTTGGATGTTTTTCGACGAATCTGTAAGGAAACGCTCAAGTTTAAGAGTCTTACACATATAAATGGTGAAAATACGAATTTTTTTCACTTTCGCTTCCGGACCATTTTTCACCCAAAATCCATAGGTGTTAACATAGGAACTTTTTGGCCCATTGGGACAGGGTCGTTAACTCGATCTGAAAAGTTGTTTTCTCGTTTTAGTATCATACCATATCCACTAAAGATTGTCCTAAGCTTAAAATATGGAAGAAAAAAAACATTTACTCGTGTCGAAAAGACTTCACAACCTCAACCCTTACGAAAAGACCCTCGTGGAGGCACCCGAATGACTATGTGAAAAACCTTTGTTTCTTTCGATGTTTTTCGAT
The DNA here is from genome assembly GCF_057944985.1 of Cucurbita pepo subsp. pepo. Classification (NCBI taxonomy): domain Eukaryota; kingdom Viridiplantae; phylum Streptophyta; class Magnoliopsida; order Cucurbitales; family Cucurbitaceae; genus Cucurbita; species Cucurbita pepo. The sequence continues at coordinate 222,095 of NC_141810.1, forward strand.
GAATCTGTAAGGAAACGCTCAAGTTTAAGAGTCTTACACATATAAATGGTGAAAATACGAATTTTTATCACTTTCGCTTCCGGGCCATTTTTCACCCAAAATCCATAGGTGTTAACATAGGAACTTTTTGGCCCATTGGGACAGGGTCGTTAACTCGATCTGAAAAGTTGTTTTCTCGTTTTAGTATCATACCATATCCACTAAAGATTGTCCTAAGCTTAAAATATGGAAGAAAAAAAACATTTACTCGTGTCGAAAAGACTTCACAACCTCAACCCTTACGAAAAGACCCTCGTGGAGGCACCCGAATGACTATGTGAAAAACCTTTGTTTCTTTCGATGTTTTTCGATGAATCTTTAAGGAAACGCTGAAGTTTAAGAGTATTACACATATAAATGGTGAAAATACGAATTTTTTTCACTTTCGCTTCCGGGCCATTTTTCACTCAAAATCCATAGTTGTTAACATAGGAACTTTTTGGCCCATTGGGACAGGGTCGTTAACTCGATCTGAAAAGTTGTTTTCACGTTTTAGTATCATACCATATCCACTAATGATTGTCCTAAGGTTAAAATATGGAAGAAAAAAAACATTTACTCGTGTCGAAAAGACTTCACAACCTCAACCCTTACGAAAAGACCCTCGTGGAGGCACCCGAATGACTATGTGAAAAACCTTTGTTTCTTTCGATGTTTTTCGACGAATCTGTAAGGAAACGCTCAAGTTTAAGAGTCTTACACATATAAATGGTGAAAATATGAATTTTTTTCACTTTCGCTTCCGGGCCATTTTTCACCCAAAATCCATAGGTGTTAACATAAGAACTTTTTGGCCCATTGGGACAGGGTCGTTAACTCGATCTGAAAAGTTGTTTTCTCGTTTTAGTATCATACCATATCCACTAAAGATTGTCCTAAGCTTAAAATATGGAAGAAAAAAAACATTTACTCGTGTCGAAAAGACTTCACAACCTCAACCCTTACGAAAAGACCCTCGTGGAGGCACCCGAATGACTATGTGAAAAACCTTTGTTTCTTTGGATGTTTTTCGACGAATCTGTAAGGAAACGCTCAAGTTTAAGAGTCTTACACATATAAATGGTGAAAATACGAATTTTTTTCACTTTCGCTTCCGGACCATTTTTCACCCAAAATCCATAGGTGTTAACATAGGAACTTTTTGGCCCATTGGGACAGGGTCGTTAACTCGATCTGAAAAGTTGTTTTCTCGTTTTAGTATCATACCATATCCACTAAAGATTGTCCTAAGCTTAAAATATGGAAGAAAAAAAACATTTACTCGTGTCGAAAAGACTTCACAACCTCAACCCTTACGAAAAGACCCTCGTGGAGGCACCCGAATGACTATGTGAAAAACCTTTGTTTCTTTCGATGTTTTTCGATGAATCTTTAAGGAAACGCTCAAGTTTAAGAGTATTACACATATAAATGGTGAAAATACGAATTTTTTTCACTTTCGCTTCCGGGCCATTTTTCACTCAAAATCCATAGTTGTTAACATAGGAACTTTTTGGCCCATTGGGACAGGGTCGTTAACTCGATCTGAAAAGTTGTTTTCACGTTTTAGTATCATACCATATCCACTAATGATTGTCCTAAGGTTAAAATATGGAAGAAAAAAAACATTTACTCGTGTCGAAAAGACTTCACAACCTCAACCCTTACGAAAAGACCCTCGTGGAGGCACCCGAATGACTATGTGAAAAACCTTTGTTTCTTTCGATGTTTTTCGACGAATCTGTAAGGAAACGCTCAAGTTTAAGAGTCTTACACATATAAATGGTGAAAATATGAATTTTTTTCACTTTCGCTTCCGGGCCATTTTTCACCCAAAATCCATAGGTGTTAACATAAGAACTTTTTGGCCCATTGGGACAGGGTCGTTAACTCGATCTGAAAAGTTGTTTTCTCGTTTTAGTATCATACCATATCCACTAAAGATTGTCCTAAGCTTAAAATATGGAAGAAAAAAAACATTTACTCGTGTCGAAAAGACTTCACAACCTCAACCCTTACGAAAAGACCCTCGTGGAGGCACCCGAATGACTATGTGAAAAACCTTTGTTTCTTTGGATGTTTTTCGACGAATCTGTAAGGAAACGCTCAAGTTTAAGAGTCTTACACATATAAATGGTGAAAATACGAATTTTTTTCACTTTCGCTTCCGGACCATTTTTCACCCAAAATCCATAGGTGTTAACATAGGAACTTTTTGGCCCATTGGGACAGGGTCGTTAACTCGATCTGAAAAGTTGTTTTCTCGTTTTAGTATCATACCATATCCACTAAAGATTGTCCTAAGCTTAAAATATGGAAGAAAAAAAACATTTACTCGTGTCGAAAAGACTTCACAACCTCAACCCTTACGAAAAGACCCTCGTGGAGGCACCCGAATGACTATGTGAAAAACCTTTGTTTCTTTCGATGTTTTTCGACGAATCTGTAAGGAAACGCTCAAGTTTAAGAGTCTTACACATATAAATGGTGAAAATATGAATTTTTTTCACTTTCGCTTCCGGGCCATTTTTCACCCAAAATCCATAGGTGTTAACATAGGAACTTTTTGGCCCATTGGGACAGGGTCGTTAACTCGATCTGAAAAGTTGTTTTCTCGTTTTAGTATCATACCATATCCACTAAAGATAGTCCTAAGCTTAAAATAAGGAAGAAAAAAAACATTTACTCGTGTCGAAAAGACTTCACAACCTCAACCCTTACGGAAAGACCCTCGTGGAGGCACCCGAATGACTATGTGAAAAACCTTTGTTTCTTTGGATGTTTTTCGACGAATCTGTAAGGAAACGCTCAAGTTTAAGAGTCTTACACATATAAATGGTGAAAATACGAATTTTTTTCACTTTCGCTTCCAGGCCATTTTTCACCCAAAATCCATAGGTGTTAACATAGGAACTTTTTGGCCCATTGGGACAGGGTCGTTAACTCGATCTGAAAAGTTGTTTTCTCGTTTTAGTATCATACCATATCCACTAAAGATTGTCCTAAGCTTAAAATATGGAAGAAAAAAAACATTTACTCGTGTCGAAAAGACTTCACAACCTCAACCCTTACGAAAAGACCCTCGTGGAGGCACCCGAATGACTATGTGAAAAACCTTTGTTTCTTTCGATGTTTTTCTACGAATCTGTAAGGAAACGCTCAAGTTTAAGAGTCTTCCACATATAAATGGTGAAAATACGAATTTTTTTCACTTTCGCTTCCGGACCATTTTTCACCCAAAATCCATAGGTGTTAACATAGGAACTTTTTGGCCCATTGGGACAGGGTCGTTAACTCGATCTGAAAAGTTGTTTTCTCGTTTTAGTATCATACCATATCCACTAAAGATTGTCCTAAGCTTAAAATATGGAAGAAAAAAAACATTTACTCGTGTCGAAAAGACTTCACAAACTCAACCCTTACGAAAAGACCCTCGTGGAGGCACCCTAATGACTATGTGAAAAACCTTTGTTTCTTTGGATGTTTTTCGACGAATCTGTAAGGAAACGCTCAAGTTTAAGAGTCTTACACATATAAATGGTGAAAATACGAATTTTTTTCACTTTCGCTTCCGGACCATTTTTCACCCAAAATCCATAGGTGTTAACATAGGAACTTTTTGGCCCATTGGGACAGGGTCGTTAACTCGATCTGAAAAGTTGTTTTCTCGTTTTAGTATCATACCATATCCACTAAAGATTGTCCTAAGCTTAAAATATGGAAGAAAAAAAACATTTACTCGTGTCGAAAAGACTTCACAACCTCAACCCTTACGAAAAGACCCTCGTGGAGGCACCCGAATGACTATGTGAAAAACCTTTGTTTCTTTCGATGTTTTTCGATGAATCTGTAAGGAAACGCTCAAGTTTAAGAGTCTTACACATATAAATGGTGAAAATACGAATTTTTTTCACTTTCGCTTCCGGGCCATTTTTCACCCAAAATCCATAGGTGTTAACATAGGAACTTTTTGGCCCATTGGGACAGGGTCGTTAACTCGATCTGAAAAGTTGTTTTCTCGTTTTAGTATCATACCATATCCACTAAAGATAGTCCTAAGCTTAAAATAAGGAAGAAAAAAAACATTTACTCGTGTCGAAAAGACTTCACAACCTCAACCCTTACGAAAAGACCCTCGTGGAGGCACCCGAATGACTATGTGAAAAACCTTTGTTTCTTTGGATGTTTTTCGACGAATCTGTAAGGAAACGCTCAAGTTTAAGAGTCTTACACATATAAATGGTGAAAATACGAATTTTTTTCACTTTCGCTTCCAGGCCATTTTTCACCCAAAATCCATAGGTGTTAACATAGGAACTTTTTGGCCCATTGGGACAGGGTCGTTAACTCGATCTGAAAAGTTGTTTTCTCGTTTTAGTATCATACCATATCCACTAAAGATTGTCCTAAGCTTAAAATATGGAAGAAAAAAAACATTTACTCGTGTCGAAAAGACTTCACAACCTCAACCCTTACGAAAAGACCCTCGTGGAGGCACCCGAATGACTATGTGAAAAACCTTTGTTTCTTTCGATGTTTTTCTACGAATCTGTAAGGAAACGCTCAAGTTTAAGAGTCTTCCACATATAAATGGTGAAAATACGAATTTTTTTCACTTTCGCTTCCGGACCATTTTTCACCCAAAATCCATAGGTGTTAACATAGGAACTTTTTGGCCCATTGGGACAGGGTCGTTAACTCGATCTGAAAAGTTGTTTTCTCGTTTTAGTATCATACCATATCCACTAAAGATTGTCCTAAGCTTAAAATATGGAAGAAAAAAAACATTTACTCGTGTCGAAAAGACTTCACAAACTCAACCCTTACGAAAAGACCCTCGTGGAGGCACCCTAATGACTATGTGAAAAACCTTTGTTTCTTTGGATGTTTTTCGACGAATCTGTAAGGAAACGCTCAAGTTTAAGAGTCTTACACATATAAATGGTGAAAATACGAATTTTTTTCACTTTCGCTTCCGGACCATTTTTCACCCAAAATCCATAGGTGTTAACATAGGAACTTTTTGGCCCATTGGGACAGGGTCGTTAACTCGATCTGAAAAGTTGTTTTCTCGTTTTAGTATCATACCATATCCACTAAAGATTGTCCTAAGCTTAAAATATGGAAGAAAAAAAACATTTACTCGTGTCGAAAAGACTTCACAACCTCAACCCTTACGAAAAGACCCTCGTGGAGGCACCCGAATGACTATGTGAAAAACCTTTGTTTCTTTCGATGTTTTTCGATGAATCTGTAAGGAAACGCTCAAGTTTAAGAGTCTTACACATATAAATGGTGAAAATACGAATTTTTTTCACTTTCGCTTCCGGGCCATTTTTCACCCAAAATCCATAGGTGTTAACATAGGAACTTTTTGGCCCATTGGGACAGGGTCGTTAACTCGATCTGAAAAGTTGTTTTCTCGTTTTAGTATCATACCATATCCACTAAAGATAGTCCTAAGCTTAAAATAAGGAAGAAAAAAAACATTTACTCGTGTCGAAAAGACTTCACAACCTCAACCCTTACGAAAAGACCCTCGTGGAGGCACCCGAATGACTATGTGAAAAACCTTTGTTTCTTTCGATGTTTTTCGACGAATCTGTAAGGAAACGCTCAAGTTTAAGAGTCTTACACATATAAATAGTGAAAATACGAATTTTTTTCACTTTCGCTTCCGGGCCATTTTTCACCCAAAATCCATAGGAGTTAACATAGGAACTTTTTGGCCCATTGGGACAGGGTCGTTAACTCGATCTGAAAAGTTGTTTTCTCGTTTTAGTATCATACCATATCCACTAAAGATTGTCCTAAGCTTAAAATATGGAAGAAAAAAAACATTTACTCGTGTCGAAAAGACTTCACTACCTCAACCATTACGAAAAGACCATCGTGGAGGCACCCGAATGACTATGTGAAAAACCTTTGTTTCTTTCGATGTTTTTCGACGAATCTGTAAGGAAACGCTCAAGTTTAAGAGTCTTACACATATAAATGGTGAAAATACGAATTTTTTTCACTTTCGCTTCCGGGCCATTTTTCACCCAAAATCCATAGGTGTTAACATAGGAACTTTTTGGCCCATTGGGACAGGGTCGTTAACTCGATCTGAAAAGTTGTTTTCTCGTTTTAGTATCATACCATATCCACTAAAGATTGTCCTAAGCTTAAAATATGGAAGAAAAAAAACATTTACTCGTGTCGAAAAGACTTCACAAACTCAACCCTTACGAAAAGACCCTCGTGGAGGCACCCGAATGACTATGTGAAAAACCTTTGTTTATTTCGATGTTTTTCGACGAATCTGTAAGGAAACGCTCAAGTTTAAGAGTCTTACACATATAAATGGTGAAAATACGAATTTTTTTCACTTTCGCTTCCGGGCCATTTTTCACCCAAAATCCATAGGTGTTAACATAGGAACTTTTTGGCCCATTGGGACAGGGTCGTTAACTCGATCTGAAAAGTTGTTTTCTCGTTTTAGTATCATACCATATCCACTAAAGATTGTCCTAAGCTTAAAATATGGAAGAAAAAAAACATTTACTCGTGTCGAAAAGACTTCACAACCTCAACCCTTACGAAAAGACCCTCGTGGAGGCACCCGAATGACTATGTGAAAAACCTTTGTTTCTTTGGATGTTTTTCGACGAATCTGTAAGGAAACGCTCAAGTTTAAGAGTCTTACACATATAAATGGTGAAAATACGAATTTTTTTCACTTTCGCTTCCGGGCCATTTTTCACCCAAAATCCATAGGTGTTAACATAGGAACTTTTTGGCCCATTGGGACAGGGTCGTTAACTCGATCTGAAAAGTTGTTTTCTCGTTTTAGTATCATACCATATCCACTAAATATTGTCCTAAGCTTAAAATATGGAAGAAAAAAAACATTTACTCGTGTCGAAAAGACTTCACAACCTCAACCCTTACGAAAAGACCCTCGTGGAGGCACCCGAATGACTATGTGAAAAACCTTTGTTTCTTTCGATGTTTTTCGACAAATCTGTAAGGAAACGCTCAAGTTTAAGAGTCTTACACATGTAAATGGTTAAAATACGAATTTTTTTCACTTTCGCTTCCGGGCCATTTTTCACCCAAAATCCATAGGTGTTAACATAGGAACTTTTTGGCCCATTGGGACAGGGTCGTTAACTCGATCTGAAAAGTTGTTTTCTCGTTTTAGTATCATACCATATCCACTAAAGATTGTCCTAAGCTTAAAATATGGAAGAAAAAAAACATTTACTCGTGTTGAAAAGACTTCACAACCTCAACCATTACGAAAAGACCATCGTGGAGGCACCCGAATGACTATGTGAAAAACCTTTGTTTCTTTCGATGTTTTTCGACGAATCTGTAAGGAAACGCTCAAGTTTAAGAGTCTTACACATATAAATGGTGAAAATACGAATTTTTTTCACTTTCGCTTCCGGGCCATTTTTCACCCAAAATCCATAGGTGTTAACATAGGAACTTTTTGGCCCATTGGGACAGGGTCGTTAACTCGATCTGAAAAGTTGTTTTCTCGTTTTAGTATCATACCATATCCACTAAAGATTGTCCTAAGCTTAAAATATGGAAGAAAAAAAACATTTACTCGTGTCGAAAAGACTTCACAACCTCAACCCTTACGAAAAGACCCTCGTGGAGGCACCCGAATGACTATGTGAAAAACCTTTGTTTCTTTCGATGTTTTTCGACGAATCTGTAAGGAAACGCTCAAGTTTAAGAGTCTTACACATATAAATGGTTAAAATACGAATTTTTTTCACTTTCGCTTCCGGGCCATTTTTCACCCAAAATCCATAGGTGTTAACATAGGAACTTTTTGGCCCATTGGGACAGGGTCGTTAACTCGATCTGAAAAGTTGTTTTCTCGTTTTAGTATCATACCATATCCACTAAAGATTGTCCTAAGCTTAAAATATGGAAGAAAAAAAACATTTACTCGTGTCGAAAAGACTTCACAACCAAAACCCTTACGAAAAGACCCTCGTGGAGGCACCCGAATGACTATGTGAAAAACCTTTGTTTCTTTCTATGTTTTTCGACAAATCTGTAAGGAAACGCTCAAGTTTAAGAGTCTTACACATATAAATGGTGAAAATACGAATTTTTTTCACTTTCGCTTCCGGGCCATTTTTCACCCAAAATCCATAGGTGTTAACATAGGAACTTTTTGGCCCATTGGGACAGGGTCGTTAACTCGATCTGAAAAGTTGTTTTCTCGTTTTAGTATCATACCATATCCACTAAATATTGTCCTAAGCTTAAAATATGGAAGAAAAAAAACATTTACTCGTGTCGAAAAGACTTCACAACCAAAACCCTTACGAAAAGACCCTCGTGGAGGCACCCGAATGACTATGTGAAAAACCTTTGTTTCTTTCGATGTTTTTCGACGAATCTGTAAGGAAACGCTCAAGTTTAAGAGTCTTACACATGTAAATGGTTAAAATACGAATTTTTTTCACTTTCGCTTCCGGGCCATTTTTCACCCAAAATCCATAGGTGTTAACATAGGAACTTTTTGGCCCATTGGGACAGGGTCGTTAACTCGATCTGAAAAGTTGTTTTCTCGTTTTAGTATCATACCATATCCACTAAAGATTGTCCTAAGCTTAAAATATGGAAGAAAAAAAACATTTACTCGTGTCGAAAAGACTTCACAACCAAAACCCTTACGAAAAGACCCTCGTGGAGGCACCCGAATGACTATGTGAAAAACCTTTGTTTCTTTCTATGTTTTTCGACAAATCTGTAAGGAAACGCTCAAGTTTAAGAGTCTTACACATATAAATGGTTAAAATACGAATTTTTTTCACTTTCGCTTCCGGGCCATTTTTCACCCAAAATCCATAGGTGTTAACATAGGAACTTTTTGGCCCATTGGGACAGGGTCGTTAACTCGATCTGAAAAGTTGTTTTCTCGTTTTAGTATCATACCATATCCACTAAAGATTGTCCTAAGCTTAAAATATGGAAGAAAAAAAACATTTACTCGTGTCGAAAAGACTTCACAACCAAAACCCTTACGAAAAGACCCTCGTGGAGGCACCCGAATGACTATGTGAAAAACCTTTGTTTCTTTCTATGTTTTTCGACAAATCTGTAAGGAAACGCTCAAGTTTAAGAGTCTTACACATGTAAATGGTTAAAATACGAATTTTTTTCACTTTCGCTTCCGGGCCATTTTTCACCCAAAATCCATAGGTGTTAACATAGGAACTTTTTGGCCCATTGGGACAGGGTCGTTAACTCGATCTGAAAAGTTGTTTTCTCGTTTTAGTATCATACCATATCCACTAAAGATTGTCCTAAGCTTAAAATATGGAAGAAAAAAAACATTTACTCGTGTCGAAAAGACTTCACTACCTCAACCATTACGAAAAGACCATCGTGGAGGCACCCGAATGACTATGTGAAAAACCTTTGTTTCTTTCGATGTTTTTCGACGAATCTGTAAGGAAACGCTCAAGTTTAAGAGTCTTACACATATAAATGGTTAAAATACGAATTTTTTTCACTTTCGCTTCCGGGCCATTTTTCACCCAAAATCCATAGGTGTTAACATAGGAACTTTTTGGCCCATTGGGACAGGGTCGTTAACTCGATCTGAAAAGTTGTTTTCTCGTTTTAGTATCATACCATATCCACTAAAGATTGTCCTAAGCTTAAAATATGGAAGAAAAAAAACATTTACTCGTGTCGAAAAGACTTCACAACCTCAACCCTTACGAAAAGACCCTCGTGGAGGCACCCGAATGACTATGTGAAAAACCTTTGTTTCTTTCTATGTTTTTCGACGAATCTGTAAGGAAACGCTCAAGTTTAAGAGTCTTACACATATAAATGGTGAAAATACGAATTTTTTTCACTTTCGCTTCCGGGCCATTTTTCACCCAAAATCCATAGGTGTTAACATAGGAACTTTTTGGCCCATTGGGACAGGGTCGTTAACTCGATCTGAAAAGTTGTTTTCTCGTTTTAGTATCATACCATATCCACTAAAGATTGTCCTAAGCTTAAAATATGGAAGAAAAAAAACATTTACTCGTGTCGAAAAGACTTCACAACCTCAACCCTTACGAAAAGACCCTCGTGGAGGCACCCGAATGACTATGTGCAAAACCTTTGTTTCTTTCGATGTTTTTCGACGAATCTGTAAGGAAACGCTCAAGTTTAAGAGTCTTACACATATAAATGGTGAAAATATGAATTTTTTTCACTTTCGCTTCCGGGCCATTTTTCACCCAAAATCCATAGGTGTTAACATAGGAACTTTTTGGCCCATTGGGACAGGGTCGTTAACTCGATCTGAAAAGTTGTTTTCTCGTTTTAGTATCATACCATATCCACTAAAGATTGTCCTAAGCTTAAAATATGGAAGAAAAAAAACATTTACTCGTGTCGAAAAGACTTCACAACCAAAACCCTTACGAAAAGACCCTCGTGGAGGCACCCGAATGACTATGTGAAAAACCATTGTTTCTTTCGATGTTTTTCAACGAATCTGTAAGGAAACGCTCAAGTGTAAGAGTCTTACACATATAAATGGTTAAAATACGAATTTTTTTCACTTTCGCTTCCGGGCCATTTTTCACCCAAAATCCATAGGTGTTAACATAGGAACTTTTTGGCCCATTGGGACAGGGTCGTTAACTCGATCTGAAAAGTTGTTTTCTCGTTTTAGTATCATACCATATCCACTAAATATTGTCCTAAGCTTAAAATATGGAAGAAAAAAAACATTTACTCGTGTCGAAAAGACTTCACAACCTCAACCCTTACGAAAAGACCCTCGTGGAGGCACCCGAATGACTATGTGAAAAACCTTTGTTTCTTTCGATTTTTTTCGACGAATCTGTAAGGAAACGCTCAAGTTTAAGAGTCTTACACATATAAATGGTTAAAATACGAATTTTTTTCACTTTCGCTTCCGGGCCATTTTTCACTCAAAATCCATAGGTGTTAACATAGGAACTTTTTGGCCCATTGGGACAGGGTCGTTAACTCGATCTGAAAAGTTGTTTTCTCGTTTTAGTATCATACCATATCCACTAAAGATTGTCCTAAGCTTAAAATATGGAAGAAAAAAAACATTTACTCGTGTCGAAAAGACTTCACAACCTCAACCCTTACGAAAAGACCCTCGTGGAGGCACCCGAATGACTATGTGAAAAACCTTTGTTTCTTTCGATGTTTTTCGACGAATCTGTAAGGAAACGCTCAAGTTTAAGAGTCTTACACATGTAAATTGTTAAAATACGAATTTTTTTCACTTTCGCTTCCGGGCCATTTTTCACCCAAAATCCATAGGTGTTAACATAGGAACTTTTTGGCCCATTGGGACAGGGTCGTTAACTCGATCTGAAAAGTTGTTTTCTCGTTTTAGTATCATACCATATCCACTAAAGATTGTCCTAAGCTTAAAATATGGAAGAAAAAAAACATTTACTCGTGTCGAAAAGACTTCACAACCAAAACCCTTACGAAAAGACCCTCGTGGAGGCACCCGAACGACTATGTGAAAAACCTTTGTTTCTTTCGATGTTTTTCGACAAATCTGTAAGGAAACGCTCAAGTTTAAGAGTCTTACACATGTAAATGGTTAAAATACGAATTTTTTTCACTTTCGCTTCCGGGCCATTTTTCACCCAAAATCCATAGGTGTTAACATAGGAACTTTTTGGCCCATTGGGACAGGGTCGTTAACTCGATCTGAAAAGTTGTTTTCTCGTTTTAGTATCATACCATATCCACTAAAGATTGTCCTAAGCTTAAAATATGGAAGAAAAAAAACATTTACTCGTGTCGAAAAGACTTCACAACCAAAACCCTTACGAAAAGACCCTCGTGGAGGCACCCGAATGACTATGTGAAAAACCTTTGTTTCTTTCGATGTTTTTCAACGAATCTGTAAGGAAACGCTCAAGTGTAAGAGTCTTACACATATAAATGGTTAAAATACGAATTTTTTTCACTTTCGCTTCCGGGCCATTTTTCACCCAAAATCCATAGGTGTTAACATAGGAACTTTTTGGCCCATTGGGACAGGGTCGTTAACTCGATCTGAAAAGTTGTTTTCTCGTTTTAGTATCATACCATATCCACTAAATATTGTCCTAAGCTTAAAATATGGAAGAAAAAAAACATTTACTCGTGTCGAAAAGACTTCACAACCTCAACCCTTACGAAAAGACCCTCGTGGAGGCACCCGAATGACTATGTGAAAAACCTTTGTTTCTTTCGATTTTTTTCGACGAATCTGTAAGGAAACGCTCAAGTTTAAGAGTCTTACACATATAAATGGTTAAAATACGAATTTTTTTCACTTTCGCTTCCGGGCCATTTTTCACTCAAAATCCATAGGTGTTAACATAGGAACTTTTTGGCCCATTGGGACAGGGTCGTTAACTCGATCTGAAAAGTTGTTTTCTCGTTTTAGTATCATACCATATCCACTAAAGATTGTCCTAAGCTTAAAATATGGAAGAAAAAAAACATTTACTCGTGTCGAAAAGACTTCACAACCTCAACCCTTACGAAAAGACCCTCGTGGAGGCACCCGAATGACTATGTGAAAAACCTTTGTTTCTTTCGATGTTTTTCGACGAATCTGTAAGGAAACGCTCAAGTTTAAGAGTCTTACACATGTAAATTGTTAAAATACGAATTTTTTTCACTTTCGCTTCCGGGCCATTTTTCACCCAAAATCCATAGGTGTTAACATAGGAACTTTTTGGCCCATTGGGACAGGGTCGTTAACTCGATCTGAAAAGTTGTTTTCTCGTTTTAGTATCATACCATATCCACTAAAGATTGTCCTAAGCTTAAAATATGGAAGAAAAAAAACATTTACTCGTGTCGAAAAGACTTCACAACCAAAACCCTTACGAAAAGACCCTCGTGGAGGCACCCGAATGACTATGTGAAAAACCTTTGTTTCTTTCGATGTTTTTCGACAAATCTGTAAGGAAACGCTCAAGTTTAAGAGTCTTACACATGTAAATGGTTAAAATACGAATTTTTTTCACTTTCGCTTCCGGGCCATTTTTCACCCAAAATCCATAGGTGTTAACATAGGAACTTTTTGGCCCATTGGGACAGGGTCGTTAACTCGATCTGAAAAGTTGTTTTCTCGTTTTAGTATCATACCATATCCACTAAAGATTGTCCTAAGCTTAAAATATGGAAGAAAAAAAACATTTACTCGTGTCGAAAAGACTTCACAACCAAAACCCTTACGAAAAGACCCTCGTGGAGGCACCCGAATGACTATGTGAAAAACCTTTGTTTCTTTCGATGTTTTTCGACAAATCTGTAAGGAAACGCTCAAGTTTAAGAGTCTTACACATGTAAATGGTTAAAATACGAATTTTTTTCACTTTCGCTTCCGGGCCATTTTTCACCCAAAATCCATAGGTGTTAACATAGGAACTTTTTGGCCCATTGGGACAGGGTCGTTAACTCGATCTGAAAAGTTGTTTTCTCGTTTTAGTATCATACCATATCCACTAAAGATTGTCCTAAGCTTAAAATATGGAAGAAAAAAAACATTTACTCGTGTCGAAAAGACTTCACAACCAAAACCCTTACGAAAAGACCCTCGTGGAGGCACCCGAATGACTATGTGAAAAACCTTTGTTTCTTTCTATGTTTTTCGACAAATCTGTAAGGAAACGCTCAAGTTTAAGAGTCTTACACATATAAATGGTTAAAATACGAATTTTTTTCACTTTCGCTTCCGGGCCATTTTTCACCCAAAATCCATAGGTGTTAACATAGGAACTTTTTGGCCCATTGGGACAGGGTCGTTAACTCGATCTGAAAAGTTGTTTTCTCGTTTTAGTATCATACCATATCCACTAAAGATTGTCCTAAGCTTAAAATATGGAAGAAAAAAAACATTTACTCGTGTCGAAAAGACTTCACAACCTCAACCCTTACGAAAAGACCCTCGTGGAGGCACCCGAATGACTATGTGAAAAACCTTTGTTTCTTTCGATGTTTTTCGACGAATCTGTAAGGAAACGCTCAAGTTTAAGAGTCTTACACATGTAAATTGTTAAAATACGAATTTTTTTCACTTTCGCTTCCGGGCCATTTTTCACCCAAAATCCATAGGTGTTAACATAGGAACTTTTTGGCCCATTGGGACAGGGTCGTTAACTCGATCTGAAAAGTTGTTTTCTCGTTTTAGTATCATACCATATCCACTAAAGATTGTCCTAAGCTTAAAATATGGAAGAAAAAAAACATTTACTCGTGTCGAAAAGACTTCACAACCAAAACCCTTACGAAAAGACCCTCGTGGAGGCACCCGAATGACTATGTGAAAAACCTTTGTTTCTTTCGATGTTTTTCAACGAATCTGTAAGGAAACGCTCAAGTGTAAGAGTCTTACACATATAAATGGTTAAAATACGAATTTTTTTCACTTTCGCTTCCGGGCCATTTTTCACCCAAAATCCATAGGTGTTAACATAGGAACTTTTTGGCCCATTGGGACAGGGTCGTTAACTCGATCTGAAAAGTTGTTTTCTCGTTTTAGTATCATACCATATCCACTAAATATTGTCCTAAGCTTAAAATATGGAAGAAAAAAAACATTTACTCGTGTCGAAAAGACTTCACAACCTCAACCCTTACGAAAAGACCCTCGTGGAGGCACCCGAATGACTATGTGAAAAACCTTTGTTTCTTTCGATTTTTTTCGACGAATCTGTAAGGAAACGCTCAAGTTTAAGAGTCTTACACATATAAATGGTTAAAATACGAATTTTTTTCACTTTCGCTTCCGGGCCATTTTTCACTCAAAATCCATAGGTGTTAACATAGGAACTTTTTGGCCCATTGGGACAGGGTCGTTAACTCGATCTGAAAAGTTGTTTTCTCGTTTTAGTATCATACCATATCCACTAAAGATTGTCCTAAGCTTAAAATATGGAAGAAAAAAAACATTTACTCGTGTCGAAAAGACTTCACAACCTCAACCCTTACGAAAAGACCCTCGTGGAGGCACCCGAATGACTATGTGAAAAACCTTTGTTTCTTTCGATGTTTTTCGACGAATCTGTAAGGAAACGCTCAAGTTTAAGAGTCTTACACATGTAAATTGTTAAAATACGAATTTTTTTCACTTTCGCTTCCGGGCCATTTTTCACCCAAAATCCATAGGTGTTAACATAGGAACTTTTTGGCCCATTCGGACAGGGTCGTTAACTCGATCTGAAAAGTTGTTTTCTCGTTTTAGTATCATACCATATCCACTAAAGATTGTCCTAAGCTTAAAATATGGAAGAAAAAAAACATTTACTCGTGTCGAAAAGACTTCACAACCAAAACCCTTACGAAAAGACCCTCGTGGAGGCACCCGAATGACTATGTGAAAAACCTTTGTTTCTTTCGATGTTTTTCGACAAATCTGTAAGGAAACGCTCAAGTTTAAGAGTCTTACACATGTAAATGGTTAAAATACGAATTTTTTTCACTTTCGCTTCCGGGCCATTTTTCACCCAAAATCCATAGGTGTTAACATAGGAACTTTTTGGCCCATTGGGACAGGGTCGTTAACTCGATCTGAAAAGTTGTTTTCTCGTTTTAGTATCATACCATATCCACTAAAGATTGTCCTAAGCTTAAAATATGGAAGAAAAAAAACATTTACTCGTGTCGAAAAGACTTCACAACCAAAACCCTTACGAAAAGACCCTCGTGGAGGCACCCGAATGACTATGTGAAAAACCTTTGTTTCTTTCGATGTTTTTCGACAAATCTGTAAGGAAACGCTCAAGTTTAAGAGTCTTACACATGTAAATGGTTAAAATACGAATTTTTTTCACTTTCGCTTCCGGGCCATTTTTCACCCAAAATCCATAGGTGTTAACATAGGAACTTTTTGGCCCATTGGGACAGGGTCGTTAACTCGATCTGAAAAGTTGTTTTCTCGTTTTAGTATCATACCATATCCACTAAAGATTGTCCTAAGCTTAAAATATGGAAGAAAAAAAACATTTACTCGTGTCGAAAAGACTTCACAACCAAAACCCTTACGAAAAGACCCTCGTGGAGGCACCCGAATGACTATGTGAAAAACCTTTGTTTCTTTCTATGTTTTTCGACAAATCTGTAAGGAAACGCTCAAGTTTAAGAGTCTTACACATATAAATGGTTAAAATACGAATTTTTTTCACTTTCGCTTCCGGGCCATTTTTCACCCAAAATCCATAGGTGTTAACATAGGAACTTTTTGGCCCATTGGGACAGGGTCGTTAACTCGATCTGAAAAGTTGTTTTCTCGTTTTAGTATCATACCATATCCACTAAAGATTGTCCTAAGCTTAAAATATGGAAGAAAAAAAACATTTACTCGTGTCGAAAAGACTTCACAACCAAAACCCTTACGAAAAGACCCTCGTGGAGGCACCCGAATGACTATGTGAAAAACCTTTGTTTCTTTCGATGTTTTTCAACGAATCTGTAAGGAAACGCTCAAGTGTAAGAGTCTTACACATATAAATGGTTAAAATACGAATTTTTTTCACTTTCGCTTCCGGGCCATTTTTCACCCAAAATCCATAGGTGTTAACATAGGAACTTTTTGGCCCATTGGGACAGGGTCGTTAACTCGATCTGAAAAGTTGTTTTCTCGTTTTAGTATCATACCATATCCACTAAAGATTGTCCTAAGCTTAAAATATGGAAGAAAAAAAACATTTACTCGTGTCGAAAAGACTTCACAACCTCAACCCTTACGAAAAGACCCTCGTGGAGGCACCCGAATGACTATGTGAAAAACCTTTGTTTCTTTCGATGTTTTTCGACGAATCTGTAAGGAAACGCTCAAGTTTAAGAGTCTTACACATGTAAATTGTTAAAATACGAATTTTTTTCACTTTCGCTTCCGGGCCATTTTTCACCCAAAATCCATAGGTGTTAACATAGGAACTTTTTGGCCCATTCGGACAGGGTCGTTAACTCGATCTGAAAAGTTGTTTTCTCGTTTTAGTATCATACCATATCCACTAAAGATTGTCCTAAGCTTAAAATATGGAAGAAAAAAAACATTTACACGTGTCGAAAAGACTTCACAACCTCAACCCTTACGAAAAGACCCTCGTGGAGGCACCCGAATGACTATGTGAAAAACCTTTGTTTCTTTCGATGTTTTTCGACGAATCTGTGAGGAAACGCTCAAGTTTAAGAGTACTACACATATAAATGGTGAAAATACGAATTTTTTTCACTTTCGCTTCCGGGCCATTTTTCACCCAAAATCCATAGGTGTTAACATAGGAACTTTTTGGCCCATTGGGACAGGGTCGTTAACTCGATCTGAAAAGTTGTTTTCTCGTTTTAGTATCATACCATATCCACTAAAGATTGTCCTAAGCTTAAAATATGGAAGAAAAAAAACATTTACTCGTGTCGAAAAGACTTCACAACCAAAACCCTTACGAAAAGACCCTCGTGGAGGCACCCGAATGACTATGTGAAAAACCTTTGTTTCTTTCGATGTTTTTCGACAAATCTGTAAGGAAACGCTCAAGTTTAAGAGTCTTACACATGTAAATGGTTAAAATACGAATTTTTTTCACTTTCGCTTCCGGGCCATTTTTCACCCAAAATCCATAGGTGTTAACATAGGAACTTTTTGGCCCATTGGGACAGGGTCGTTAACTCGATCTGAAAAGTTGTTTTCTCGTTTTAGTATCATACCATATCCACTAAAGATTGTCCTAAGCTTAAAATATGGAAGAAAAAAAACATTTACTCGTGTCGAAAAGACTTCACAACCAAAACCCTTACGAAAAGACCCTCGTGGAGGCACCCGAATGACTATGTGAAAAACCTTTGTTTCTTTCTATGTTTTTCGACAAATCTGTAAGGAAACGCTCAAGTTTAAGAGTCTTACACATATAAATGGTTAAAATACGAATTTTTTTCACTTTCGCTTCCGGGCCATTTTTCACCCAAAATCCATAGGTGTTAACATAGGAACTTTTTGGCCCATTGGGACAGGGTCGTTAACTCGATCTGAAAAGTTGTTTTCTCGTTTTAGTATCATACCATATCCACTAAAGATTGTCCTAAGCTTAAAATATGGAAGAAAAAAAACATTTACTCGTGTCGAAAAGACTTCACAACCAAAACCCTTACGAAAAGACCCTCGTGGAGGCACCCGAATGACTATGTGAAAAACCTTTGTTTCTTTCGATGTTTTTCAACGAATCTGTAAGGAAACGCTCAAGTGTAAGAGTCTTACACATATAAATGGTTAAAATACGAATTTTTTTCACTTTCGCTTCCGGGCCATTTTTCACCCAAAATCCATAGGTGTTAACATAGGAACTTTTTGGCCCATTGGGACAGGGTCGTTAACTCGATCTGAAAAGTTGTTTTCTCGTTTTAGTATCATACCATATCCACTAAATATTGTCCTAAGCTTAAAATATGGAAGAAAAAAAACATTTACTCGTGTCGAAAAGACTTCACAACCTCAACCCTTACGAAAAGACCCTCGTGGAGGCACCCGAATGACTATGTGAAAAACCTTTGTTTCTTTCGATTTTTTTCGACGAATCTGTAAGGAAACGCTCAAGTTTAAGAGTCTTACACATATAAATGGTTAAAATACGAATTTTTTTCACTTTCGCTTCCGGGCCATTTTTCACTCAAAATCCATAGGTGTTAACATAGGAACTTTTTGGCCCATTGGGACAGGGTCGTTAACTCGATCTGAAAAGTTGTTTTCTCGTTTTAGTATCATACCATATCCACTAAAGATTGTCCTAAGCTTAAAATATGGAAGAAAAAAAACATTTACTCGTGTCGAAAAGACTTCACAACCTCAACCCTTACGAAAAGACCCTCGTGGAGGCACCCGAATGACTATGTGAAAAACCTTTGTTTCTTTCGATGTTTTTCGACGAATCTGTAAGGAAACGCTCAAGTTTAAGAGTCTTACACATGTAAATTGTTAAAATACGAATTTTTTTCACTTTCGCTTCCGGGCCATTTTTCACCCAAAATCCATAGGTGTTAACATAGGAACTTTTTGGCCCATTGGGACAGGGTCGTTAACTCGATCTGAAAAGTAGTTTTCTCGTTTTAGTATCATACCATATCCACTAAAGATTGTCCTAAGCTTAAAATATGGAAGAAAAAAAACATTTACTCGTGTCGAAAAGACTTCACAACCAAAACCCTTACGAAAAGACCCTCGTGGAGGCACCCGAATGACTATGTGAAAAACCTTTGTTTCTTTCTATGTTTTTCGACAAATCTGTAAGGAAACGCTCAAGTTTAAGAGTCTTACACATATAAATGGTTAAAATACGAATTTTTTTCACTTTCGCTTCCGGGCCATTTTTCACCCAAAATCCATAGGTGTTAACATAGGAACTTTTTGGCCCATTGGGACAGGGTCGTTAACTCGATCTGAAAAGTTGTTTTCTCGTTTTAGTATCATACCATATCCACTAAAGATTGTCCTAAGCTTAAAATATGGAAGAAAAAAAACATTTACTCGTGTCGAAAAGACTTCACAACCTCAACCCTTACGAAAAGACCCTCGTGGAGGCACCCGAATGACTATGTGAAAAACCTTTGTTTCTTTCGATGTTTTTCGACGAATCTGTAAGGAAACGCTCAAGTTTAAGAGTCTTACACATGTAAATTGTTAAAATACGAATTTTTTTCACTTTCGCTTCCGGGCCATTTTTCACCCAAAATCCATAGGTGTTAACATAGGAACTTTTTGGCCCATTGGGACAGGGTCGTTAACTCGATCTGAAAAGTTGTTTTCTCGTTTTAGTATCATACCATATCCACTAAAGATTGTCCTAAGCTTAAAATATGGAAGAAAAAAAACATTTACTCGTGTCGAAAAGACTTCACAACCAAAACCCTTACGAAAAGACCCTCGTGGAGGCACCCGAATGACTATGTGAAAAACCTTTGTTTCTTTCTATGTTTTTCGACAAATCTGTAAGGAAACGCTCAAGTTTAAGAGTCTTACACATATAAATGGTTAAAATACGAATTTTTTTCACTTTCGCTTCCGGGCCATTTTTCACCCAAAATCCATAGGTGTTAACATAGGAACTTTTTGGCCCATTGGGACAGGGTCGTTAACTCGATCTGAAAAGTTGTTTTCTCGTTTTAGTATCATACCATATCCACTAAAGATTGTCCTAAGCTTAAAATATGGAAGAAAAAAAACATTTACTCGTGTCGAAAAGACTTCACAACCTCAACCCTTACGAAAAGACCCTCGTGGAGGCACCCGAATGACTATGTGAAAAACCTTTGTTTCTTTCGATGTTTTTCGACGAATCTGTAAGGAAACGCTCAAGTTTAAGAGTCTTACACATGTAAATTGTTAAAATACGAATTTTTTTCACTTTCGCTTCCGGGCCATTTTTCACCCAAAATCCATAGGTGTTAACATAGGAACTTTTTGGCCCATTGGGACAGGGTCGTTAACTCGATCTGAAAAGTTGTTTTCTCGTTTTAGTATCATACCATATCCACTAAAGATTGTCCTAAGCTTAAAATATGGAAGAAAAAAAACATTTACTCGTGTCGAAAAGACTTCACAACCAAAACCCTTACGAAAAGACCCTCGTGGAGGCACCCGAATGACTATGTGAAAAACCTTTGTTTCTTTCGATGTTTTTCGACAAATCTGTAAGGAAACGCTCAAGTTTAAGAGTCTTACACATGTAAATGGTTAAAATACGAATTTTTTTCACTTTCGCTTCCGGGCCATTTTTCACCCAAAATCCATAGGTGTTAACATAGGAACTTTTTGGCCCATTGGGACAGGGTCGTTAACTCGATCTGAAAAGTTGTTTTCTCGTTTTAGTATCATACCATATCCACTAAATATTGTCCTAAGCTTAAAATATGGAAGAAAAAAAACATTTACTCGTGTCGAAAAGACTTCACAACCAAAACCCTTACGAAAAGACCCTCGTGGAGGCACCCGAATGACTATGTGAAAAATCTTTGTTTCTTTCGATGTTTTTCGACAAATCTGTAAGGAAACGCTCAAGTTTAAGTGTCTTACACATATAAATTGTTAAAATACGAATTTTTTTCACTTTCGCTTCTGGGCCATTTTTCACCCAAAATCCATAGGTGTTAACATAGGAACTTTTTGGCCCATTGGGACAGGGTCGTTAACTCGATCTGAAAAGTTGTTTTCTCGTTTTAGTATCATACCATATCCACTAAAGATTGTCCTAAGCTTAAAATATGGAAGAAAAAAAACATTTACTCGTGTCGAAAAGACTTCACAACCTCAACCCTTACGAAAAGACCCTCGTGGAGGCACCCGAATGACTATG
The DNA here is from genome assembly GCF_057944985.1 of Cucurbita pepo subsp. pepo. Lineage (NCBI taxonomy): Eukaryota > Viridiplantae > Streptophyta > Magnoliopsida > Cucurbitales > Cucurbitaceae > Cucurbita > Cucurbita pepo. Next base: position 243,472 of record NC_141810.1, read on the forward strand.
TGAAAAACCTTTGTTTCTTTCGATGTTTTTCGACGAATCTGTAAGGAAACGCTCAAGTTTAAGAGTCTTACACATGTAAATTGTTAAAATACGAATTTTTTTCACTTTCGCTTCCGGGCCATTTTTCACCCAAAATCCATAGGTGTTAACATAGGAACTTTTTGGCCCATTGGGACAGGGTCGTTAACTCGATCTGAAAAGTTGTTTTCTCGTTTTAGTATCATACCATATCCACTAAAGATTGTCCTAAGCTTAAAATATGGAAGAAAAAAAACATTTACTCGTGTCGAAAAGACTTCACAACCAAAACCCTTACGAAAAGACCCTCGTGGAGGCACCCGAATGACTATGTGAAAAACCTTTGTTTCTTTCGATGTTTTTCGACAAATCTGTAAGGAAACGCTCAAGTTTAAGAGTCTTACACATGTAAATGGTTAAAATACGAATTTTTTTCACTTTCGCTTCCGGGCCATTTTTCACCCAAAATCCATAGGTGTTAACATAGGAACTTTTTGGCCCATTGGGACAGGGTCGTTAACTCGATCTGAAAAGTTGTTTTCTCGTTTTAGTATCATACCATATCCACTAAATATTGTCCTAAGCTTAAAATATGGAAGAAAAAAAACATTTACTCGTGTCGAAAAGACTTCACAACCAAAACCCTTACGAAAAGACCCTCGTGGAGGCACCCGAATGACTATGTGAAAAATCTTTGTTTCTTTCGATGTTTTTCGACAAATCTGTAAGGAAACGCTCAAGTTTAAGTGTCTTACACATATAAATTGTTAAAATACGAATTTTTTTCACTTTCGCTTCCGGGCCATTTTTCACCCAAAATCCATAGGTGTTAACATAGGAACTTTTTGGCCCATTGGGACAGGGTCGTTAACTCGATCTGAAAAGTTGTTTTCTCGTTTTAGTATCATACCATATCCACTAAAGATTGTCCTAAGCTGAAAATATGGAAGAAAAAAAACATTTACTCGTGTCGAAAAGACTTCACAACCTCAACCCTTACGAAAAGACCCTCGTGGAGGCACCCGAATGACTATGTGAAAAACCTTTGTTTCTTTCGATGTTTTTCGACGAATCTGTAAGGAAACGCTCAAGTTTAAGAGTCTTACACATGTAAATTGTTAAAATACGAATTTTTTTCACTTTCGCTTCCGGGCCATTTTTCACCCAAAATCCATAGGTGTTAACATAGGAACTTTTTGGCCCATTGGGACAGGGTCGTTAACTCGATCTGAAAAGTTGTTTTCTCGTTTTAGTATCATACCATATCCACTAAAGATTGTCCTAAGCTTAAAATATGGAAGAAAAAAAACATTTACTCGTGTCGAAAAGACTTCACAACCAAAACCCTTACGAAAAGACCCTCGTGGAGGCACCCGAATGACTATGTGAAAAACCTTTGTTTCTTTCGATGTTTTTCGACAAATCTGTAAGGAAACGCTCAAGTTTAAGAGTCTTACACATGTAAATGGTTAAAATACGAATTTTTTTCACTTTCGCTTCCGGGCCATTTTTCACCCAAAATCCATAGGTGTTAACATAGGAACTTTTTGGCCCATTGGGACAGGGTCGTTAACTCGATCTGAAAAGTTGTTTTCTCGTTTTAGTATCATACCATATCCACTAAATATTGTCCTAAGCTTAAAATATGGAAGAAAAAAAACATTTACTCGTGTCGAAAAGACTTCACAACCAAAACCCTTACGAAAAGACCCTCGTGGAGGCACCCGAATGACTATGTGAAAAATCTTTGTTTCTTTCGATGTTTTTCGACAAATCTGTAAGGAAACGCTCAAGTTTAAGTGTCTTACACATATAAATTGTTAAAATACGAATTTTTTTCACTTTCGCTTCCGGGCCATTTTTCACCCAAAATCCATAGGTGTTAACATAAGAACTTTTTGGCCCATTGGGACAGGGTCGTTAACTCGATCTGAAAAGTTGTTTTCTCGTTTTAGTATCATACCATATCCACTAAAGATTGTCCTAAGCTTAAAATATGGAAGAAAAAAAACATTTACTCGTGTCGAAAAGACTTCACAACCTCAACCCTTACGAAAAGACCCTCGTGGAGGCACCCGAATGACTATGTGAAAAACCTTTGTTTCTTTCGATGTTTTTCGACGAATCTGTAAGGAAACGCTCAAGTTTAAGAGTCTTACACATGTAAATTGTTAAAATACGAATTTTTTTCACTTTCGCTTCCGGGCCATTTTTCACCCAAAATCCATAGGTGTTAACATAGGAACTTTTTGGCCCATTGGGACAGGGTCGTTAACTCGATCTGAAAAGTTGTTTTCTCGTTTTAGTATCATACCATATCCACTAAAGATTGTCCTAAGCTTAAAATATGGAAGAAAAAAAACATTTACTCGTGTCGAAAAGACTTCACAACCAAAACCCTTACGAAAAGACCCTCGTGGAGGCACCCGAATGACTATGTGAAAAACCTTTGTTTCTTTCGATGTTTTTCGACAAATCTGTAAGGAAACGCTCAAGTTTAAGAGTCTTACACATGTAAATGGTTAAAATACGAATTTTTTTCACTTTCGCTTCCGGGCCATTTTTCACCCAAAATCCATAGGTGTTAACATAGGAACTTTTTGGCCCATTGGGACAGGGTCGTTAACTCGATCTGAAAAGTTGTTTTCTCGTTTTAGTATCATACCATATCCACTAAATATTGTCCTAAGCTTAAAATATGGAAGAAAAAAAACATTTACTCGTGTCGAAAAGACTTCACAACCAAAACCCTTACGAAAAGACCCTCGTGGAGGCACCCGAATGACTATGTGAAAAATCTTTGTTTCTTTCGATGTTTTTCGACAAATCTGTAAGGAAACGCTCAAGTTTAAGTGTCTTACACATATAAATTGTTAAAATACGAATTTTTTTCACTTTCGCTTCCGGGCCATTTTTCACCCAAAATCCATAGGTGTTAACATAGGAACTTTTTGGCCCATTGGGACAGGGTCGTTAACTCGATCTGAAAAGTTGTTTTCTCGTTTTAGTATCATACCATATCCACTAAAGATTGTCCTAAGCTTAAAATATGGAAGAAAAAAAACATTTACTCGTGTCGAAAAGACTTCACAACCAAAACCCTTACGAAAAGACCCTCGTGGAGGCACCCGAATGACTATGTGAAAAACCTTTGTTTCTTTCGATGTTTTTCGACAAATCTGTAAGGAAACGCTCAAGTTTAAGAGTCTTACACATGTAAATGGTTAAAATACGAATTTTTTTCACTTTCGCTTCCGGGCCATTTTTCACCCAAAATCCATAGGTGTTAACATAGGAACTTTTTGGCCCATTGGGACAGGGTCGTTAACTCGATCTGAAAAGTTGTTTTCTCGTTTTAGTATCATACCATATCCACTAAATATTGTCCTAAGCTTAAAATATGGAAGAAAAAAAACATTTACTCGTGTCGAAAAGACTTCACAACCAAAACCCTTACGAAAAGACCCTCGTGGAGGCACCCGAATGACTATGTGAAAAATCTTTGTTTCTTTCGATGTTTTTCGACGAATCTGTAAGGAAACGCTCAAGTTTAAGAGTCTTACACATGTAAATGGTTAAAATACGAATTTTTTTCACTTTCGCTTCCGGGCCATTTTTCACCCAAAATCCATAGGTGTTAACATAGGAACTTTTTGGCCCATTGGGACAGGGTCGTTAACTCGATCTGAAAAGTTGTTTTCTCGTTTTAGTATCATACCATATCCACTAAAGATTGTCCTAAGCTTAAAATATGGAAGAAAAAAAACATTTACTCGTGTCGAAAAGACTTCACAACCAAAACCCTTACGAAAAGACCCTCGTGGAGGCACCCGAATGACTATGTGAAAAACCTTTGTTTCTTTCGATGTTTTTCGACAAATCTGTAAGGAAACGCTCAAGTTTAAGAGTCTTACACATGTAAATGGTTAAAATACGAATTTTTTTCACTTTCGCTTCCGGGCCATTTTTCACCCAAAATCCATAGGTGTTAACATAGGAACTTTTTGGCCCATTGGGACAGGGTCGTTAACTCGATCTGAAAAGTTGTTTTCTCGTTTTAGTATCATACCATATCCACTAAATATTGTCCTAAGCTTAAAATATGGAAGAAAAAAAACATTTACTCGTGTCGAAAAGACTTCACAACCAAAACCCTTACGAAAAGACCCTCGTGGAGGCACCCGAATGACTATGTGAAAAATCTTTGTTTCTTTCGATGTTTTTCGACAAATCTGTAAGGAAACGCTCAAGTTTAAGTGTCTTACACATATAAATTGTTAAAATACGAATTTTTTTCACTTTCGCTTCCGGGCCATTTTTCACCCAAAATCCATAGGTGTTAACATAGGAACTTTTTGGCCCATTGGGACAGGGTCGTTAACTCGATCTGAAAAGTTGTTTTCTCGTTTTAGTATCATACCATATCCACTAAAGATTGTCCTAAGCTTAAAATATGGAAGAAAAAAAACATTTACTCGTGTCGAAAAGACTTCACAACCTCAACCCTTACGAAAAGACCCTCGTGGAGGCACCCGAATGACTATGTGAAAAACCTTTGTTTCTTTCGATGTTTTTCGACGAATCTGTAAGGAAACGCTCAAGTTTAAGAGTCTTACACATGTAAATTGTTAAAATACGAATTTTTTTCACTTTCGCTTCCGGGCCATTTTTCACCCAAAATCCATAGGTGTTAACATAGGAACTTTTTGGCCCATTGGGACAGGGTCGTTAACTCGATCTGAAAAGTTGTTTTCTCGTTTTAGTATCATACCATATCCACTAAAGATTGTCCTAAGCTTAAAATATGGAAGAAAAAAAACATTTACTCGTGTCGAAAAGACTTCACAACCAAAACCCTTACGAAAAGACCCTCGTGGAGGCACCCGAATGACTATGTGAAAAACCTTTGTTTCTTTCGATGTTTTTCGACAAATCTGTAAGGAAACGCTCAAGTTTAAGAGTCTTACACATGTAAATGGTTAAAATACGAATTTTTTTCACTTTCGCTTCCGGGCCATTTTTCACCCAAAATCCATAGGTGTTAACATAGGAACTTTTTGGCCCATTGGGACAGGGTCGTTAACTCGATCTGAAAAGTTGTTTTCTAGTTTTAGTATCATACCATATCCACTAAATATTGTCCTAAGCTTAAAATATGGAAGAAAAAAAACATTTACTCGTGTCGAAAAGACTTCACAACCAAAACCCTTACGAAAAGACCCTCGTGGAGGCACCCGAATGACTATGTGAAAAATCTTTGTTTCTTTCGATGTTTTTCGACAAATCTGTAAGGAAACGCTCAAGTTTAAGTGTCTTACACATATAAATTGTTAAAATACGAATTTTTTTCACTTTCGCTTCCGGGCCATTTTTCACCCAAAATCCATAGGTGTTAACATAGGAACTTTTTGGCCCATTGGGACAGGGTCGTTAACTCGATCTGAAAAGTTGTTTTCTCGTTTTAGTATCATACCATATCCACTAAAGATTGTCCTAAGCTTAAAATATGGAAGAAAAAAAACATTTACTCGTGTCGAAAAGACTTCACAACCAAAACCCTTACGAAAAGACCCTCGTGGAGGCACCCGAATGACTATGTGAAAAACCTTTGTTTCTTTCGATGTTTTTCGACAAATCCGTAAGGAAACGCTTAAGTTTAAGAGTCTTACACATGTAAATGGTTAAAATACGAATTTTTTTCACTTTCGCTTCCGGGCCATTTTTCACCCAAAATCCATAGGTGTTAACATAGGAACTTTTTGGCCCATTGGGACAGGGTCGTTAACTCGATCTGAAAAGTTGTTTTCTCGTTTTAGTATCATACCATATCCACTAAATATTGTCCTAAGCTTAAAATATGGAAGAAAAAAAACATTTACTCGTGTCGAAAAGACTTCACAACCAAAACCCTTACGAAAAGACCCTCGTGGAGGCACCCGAATGACTATGTGAAAAATCTTTGTTTCTTTCGATGTTTTTCGACAAATCTGTAAGGAAACGCTCAAGTTTAAGTGTCTTACACATATAAATTGTTAAAATACGAATTTTTTTCACTTTCGCTTCCGGGCCATTTTTCACCCAAAATCCATAGGTGTTAACATAGGAACTTTTTGGCCCATTGGGACAGGGTCGTTAACTCGATCTGAAAAGTTGTTTTCTCGTTTTAGTATCATACCATATCCACTAAAGATTGTCCTAAGCTTAAAATATGGAAGAAAAAAAACATTTACTCGTGTCGAAAAGACTTCACAACCAAAACCCTTACGAAAAGACCCTCGTGGAGGCACCCGAATGACTATGTGAAAAACCTTTGTTTCTTTCGATGTTTTTCGACAAATCCGTAAGGAAACGCTTAAGTTTAAGAGTCTTACACATGTAAATGGTTAAAATACGAATTTTTTTCACTTTCGCTTCCGGGCCATTTTTCACCCAAAATCCATAGGTGTTAACATAGGAACTTTTTGGCCCATTGGGACAGGGTCGTTAACTCGATCTGAAAAGTTGTTTTCTCGTTTTAGTATCATACCATATCCACTAAATATTGTCCTAAGCTTAAAATATGGAAGAAAAAAAACATTTACTCGTGTCGAAAAGACTTCACAACCAAAACCCTTACGAAAAGACCCTCGTGGAGGCACCCGAATGACTATGTGAAAAATCTTTGTTTCTTTCGATGTTTTTCGACAAATCTGTAAGGAAACGCTCAAGTTTAAGTGTCTTACACATATAAATTGTTAAAATACGAATTTTTTTCACTTTCGCTTCCGGGCCATTTTTCACCCAAAATCCATAGGTGTTAACATAGGAACTTTTTGGCCCATTGGGACAGGGTCGTTAACTCGATCTGAAAAGTTGTTTTCTCGTTTTAGTATCATACCATATCCACTAAAGATTGTCCTAAGCTTAAAATATGGAAGAAAAAAAACATTTACTCGTGTCGAAAAGACTTCACAACCAAAACCCTTACGAAAAGACCCTCGTGGAGGCACCCGAATGACTATGTGAAAAACCTTTGTTTCTTTCGATGTTTTTCGACAAATCTGTAAGGAAACGCTTAAGTTTAAGAGTCTTACACATGTAAATGGTTAAAATACGAATTTTTTTCACTTTCGCTTCCGGGCCATTTTTCACCCAAAATCCATAGGTGTTAACATAGGAACTTTTTGGCCCATTGGGACAGGGTCGTTAACTCGATCTGAAAAGTTGTTTTCTCGTTTTAGTATCATACCATATCCACTAAAGATTGTCCTAAGCTTAAAATATGGAAGAAAAAAAACATTTACTCGTGTCGAAAAGACTTCACAACCAAAACCCTTACGAAAAGACCCTCGTGGAGGCACCCGAATGACTATGTGAAAAACCTTTGTTTCTTTCGATGTTTTTCGACAAATCTGTAAGGAAACGCTCAAGTTTAAGAGTCTTACACATATAAATGGTTAAAATACGAATTTTTTTCACTTTCGCTTCCGGGCCATTTTTCACCCAAAATCCATAGGTGTTAACATAGGAACTTTTTGGCCCATTGGGACAGGGTCGTTAACTCGATCTGAAAAGTTGTTTTCTCGTTTTAGTATCATACCATATCCACTAAAGATTGTCCTAAGCTTAAAATATGGAAGAAAAAAAACATTTACTCGTGTCGAAAAGACTTCACAACCAAAACCCTTACGAAAAGACCCTCGTGGAGGCACCCGAATGACTATGTGAAAAACCTTTGTTTCTTTCGATGTTTTTCGACAAATCTGTAAGGAAACGCTCAAGTTTAAGAGTCTTACACATATAAATGGTTAAAATACGAATTTTTTTCACTTTCGCTTCCGGGCCATTTTTCACCCAAAATCCATAGGTGTTAACATAGGAACTTTTTGGCCCATTGGGACAGGGTCGTTAACTCGATCTGAAAAGTTGTTTTCTCGTTTTAGTATCATACCATATCCACTAAAGATTGTCCTAAGCTTAAAATATGGAAGAAAAAAAACATTTACTCGTGTCGAAAAGACTTCACAACCAAAACCATTACGAAAAGACCCTCGTGGAGGCACCCGAATGACTATGTGAAAAACCTTTGTTTCTTTCGATGTTTTTCAACGAATCTGTAAGGAAACGCTCAAGTGTAAGAGTCTTACACATATAAATGGTTAAAATACGAATTTTTTTCACTTTCGCTTCCGGGCCATTTTTCACCCAAAATCCATAGGTGTTAACATAGGAACTTTTTGGCCCATTGGGACAGGGTCGTTAACTCGATCTGAAAAGTTGTTTTCTCGTTTTAGTATCATACCATATCCACTAAATATTGTCCTAAGCTTAAAATATGGAAGAAAAAAAACATTTACTCGTGTCGAAAAGACTTCACAACCTCAACCCTTACGAAAAGACCCTCGTGGAGGCACCCGAATGACTATGTGAAAAACCTTTGTTTCTTTCGATTTTTTTCAACGAATCTGTAAGGAAACACTCAAGTTTAAGAGTCTTACACATATAAATGGTTAAAATACGAATTTTTTTCACTTTCGCTTCCGGGCCATTTTTCACTCAAAATCCATAGGTGTTAACATAGGAACTTTTTGGCCCATTGGGACAGGGTCGTTAACTCGATCTGAAAAGTTGTTTTCTCGTTTTAGTATCATACCATATCCACTAAAGATTGTCCTAAGCTTAAAATATGGAAGAAAAAAAACATTTACTCGTGTCGAAAAGACTTCACAACCAAAACCCTTACGAAAAGACCCTCGTGGAGGCACCCGAATGACTATGTGAAAAACCTTTGTTTCTTTCGATGTTTTTCGACAAATCTGTAAGGAAACGCTGAAGTTTAAGAGTCTTACACATGTAAATGGTTAAAATACGAATTTTTTTCACTTTCGCTTCCGGGCCATTTTTCACCCAAAATCCATAGGTGTTAACATAGGAACTTTTTGGCCCATTGGGACAGGGTCGTTAACTCGATCTGAAAAGTTGTTTTCTCGTTTTAGTATCATACCATATCCACTAAATATTGTCCTAAGCTTAAAATATGGAAGAAAAAAAACATTTACTCGTGTCGAAAAGACTTCACAACCAAAACCCTTACGAAAAGACCCTCGTGGAGGCACCCGAATGACTATGTGAAAAATCTTTGTTTCTTTCGATGTTTTTCGACAAATCTGTAAGGAAACGCTCAAGTTTAAGTGTCTTACACATATAAATTGTTAAAATACGAATTTTTTTCACTTTCGCTTCCGGACCATTTTTCACCCAAAATCCATAGGTGTTAACATAGGAACTTTTTGGCCCATTGGGACAGGGTCGTTAACTCGATCTGAAAAGTTGTTTTCTCGTTTTAGTATCATACCATATCCACTAAATATTGTCCTAAGCTTAAAATATGGAAGAAAAAAAACATTTACTCGTGTCGAAAAGACTTCACAACCAAAACCCTTACGAAAAGACCCTCGTGGAGGCACCCGAATGACTATGTGAAAAACCTTTGTTTCTTTCGATGTTTTTCGACAAATCTGTAAGGAAACGCTCAAGTTTAAGAGTCTTACACATATAAATGGTTAAAATACGAATTTTTTTCACTTTCGCTTCCGGGCCATTTTTCACCCAAAATCCATAGGTGTTAACATAGGAACTTTTTGGCCCATTGGGACAGGGTCGTTAACTCGATCTGAAAAGTTGTTTTCTCGTTTTAGTATCATACCATATCCACTAAAGATTGTCCTAAGCTTAAAATATGGAAGAAAAAAAACATTTACTCGTGTCGAAAAGACTTCACAACCAAAACCATTACGAAAAGACCCTCGTGGAGGCACCCGAATGACTATGTGAAAAACCTTTGTTTCTTTCGATGTTTTTCAACGAATCTGTAAGGAAACGCTCAAGTGTAAGAGTCTTACACATATAAATGGTTAAAATACGAATTTTTTTCACTTTCGCTTCCGGGCCATTTTTCACCCAAAATCCATAGGTGTTAACATAGGAACTTTTTGGCCCATTGGGACAGGGTCGTTAACTCGATCTGAAAAGTTGTTTTCTCGTTTTAGTATCATACCATATCCACTAAATATTGTCCTAAGCTTAAAATATGGAAGAAAAAAAACATTTACTCGTGTCGAAAAGACTTCACAACCTCAACCCTTACGAAAAGACCCTCGTGGAGGCACCCGAATGACTATGTGAAAAACCTTTGTTTCTTTCGATTTTTTTCAACGAATCTGTAAGGAAACGCTCAAGTTTAAGAGTCTTACACATATAAATGGTTAAAATACGAATTTTTTTCACTTTCGCTTCCGGGCCATTTTTCACTCAAAATCCATAGGTGTTAACATAGGAACTTTTTGGCCCATTGGGACAGGGTCGTTAACTCGATCTGAAAAGTTGTTTTCTCGTTTTAGTATCATACCATATCCACTAAAGATTGTCCTAAGCTTAAAATATGGAAGAAAAAAAACATTTACTCGTGTCGAAAAGACTTCACAACCAAAACCCTTACGAAAAGACCCTCGTGGAGGCACCCGAATGACTATGTGAAAAACCTTTGTTTCTTTCGATGTTTTTCGACAAATCTGTAAGGAAACGCTGAAGTTTAAGAGTCTTACACATGTAAATGGTTAAAATACGAATTTTTTTCACTTTCGCTTCCGGGCCATTTTTCACCCAAAATCCATAGGTGTTAACATAGGAACTTTTTGGCCCATTGGGACAGGGTCGTTAACTCGATCTGAAAAGTTGTTTTCTCGTTTTAGTATCATACCATATCCACTAAATATTGTCCTAAGCTTAAAATATGGAAGAAAAAAAACATTTACTCGTGTCGAAAAGACTTCACAACCAAAACCCTTACGAAAAGACCCTCGTGGAGGCACCCGAATGACTATGTGAAAAATCTTTGTTTCTTTCGATGTTTTTCGACAAATCTGTAAGGAAACGCTCAAGTTTAAGTGTCTTACACATATAAATTGTTAAAATACGAATTTTTTTCACTTTCGCTTCCGGACCATTTTTCACCCAAAATCCATAGGTGTTAACATAGGAACTTTTTGGCCCATTGGGACAGGGTCGTTAACTCGATCTGAAAAGTTGTTTTCTCGTTTTAGTATCATACCATATCCACTAAATATTGTCCTAAGCTTAAAATATGGAAGAAAAAAAACATTTACTCGTGTCGAAAAGACTTCACAACCAAAACCCTTACGAAAAGACCCTCGTGGAGGCACCCGAATGACTATGTGAAAAACCTTTGTTTCTTTCGATGTTTTTCGACAAATCTGTAAGGAAACGCTCAAGTTTAAGAGTCTTACACATATAAATGGTTAAAATACGAATTTTTTTCACTTTCGCTTCCGGGCCATTTTTCACCCAAAATCCATAGGTGTTAACATAGGAACTTTTTGGCCCATTGGGACAGGGTCGTTAACTCGATCTGAAAAGTTGTTTTCTCGTTTTAGTATCATACCATATCCACTAAAGATTGTCCTAAGCTTAAAATATGGAAGAAAAAAAACATTTACTCGTGTCGAAAAGACTTCACAACCAAAACCATTACGAAAAGACCCTCGTGGAGGCACCCGAATGACTATGTGAAAAACCTTTGTTTCTTTCGATGTTTTTCAACGAATCTGTAAGGAAACGCTCAAGTGTAAGAGTCTTACACATATAAATGGTTAAAATACGAATTTTTTTCACTTTCGCTTCCGGGCCATTTTTCACCCAAAATCCATAGGTGTTAACATAGGAACTTTTTGGCCCATTGGGACAGGGTCGTTAACTCGATCTGAAAAGTTGTTTTCTCGTTTTAGTATCATACCATATCCACTAAATATTGTCCTAAGCTTAAAATATGGAAGAAAAAAAACATTTACTCGTGTCGAAAAGACTTCACAACCAAAACCCTTACGAAAAGACCCTCGTGGAGGCACCCGAATGACTATGTGAAAAATCTTTGTTTCTTTCGATGTTTTTCGACAAATCTGTAAGGAAACGCTCAAGTTTAAGTGTCTTACACATATAAATTGTTAAAATACGAATTTTTTTCACTTTCGCTTCCGGGCCATTTTTCACCCAAAATCCATAGGTGTTAACATAGGAACTTTTTGGCCCATTGGGACAGGGTCGTTAACTCGATCTGAAAAGTTGTTTTCTCGTTTTAGTATCATACCATATCCACTAAAGATTGTCCTAAGCTTAAAATATGGAAGAAAAAAAACATTTACTCGTGTCGAAAAGACTTCACAACCAAAACCCTTACGAAAAGACCCTCGTGGAGGCACCCGAATGACTATGTGAAAAACCTTTGTTTCTTTCGATGTTTTTCGACAAATCTGTAAGGAAACGCTCAAGTTTAAGAGTCTTACACATATAAATGGTTAAAATACGAATTTTTTTCACTTTCGCTTCCGGGCCATTTTTCACCCAAAATCCATAGGTGTTAACATAGGAACTTTTTGGCCCATTGGGACAGGGTCGTTAACTCGATCTGAAAAGTTGTTTTCTCGTTTTAGTATCATACCATATCCACTAAAGATTGTCCTAAGCTTAAAATATGGAAGAAAAAAAACATTTACTCGTGTCGAAAAGACTTCACAACCAAAACCATTACGAAAAGACCCTCGTGGAGGCACCCGAATGACTATGTGAAAAACCTTTGTTTCTTTCGATGTTTTTCAACGAATCTGTAAGGAAACGCTCAAGTGTAAGAGTCTTACACATATAAATGGTTAAAATACGAATTTTTTTCACTTTCGCTTCCGGGCCATTTTTCACCCAAAATCCATAGGTGTTAACATAGGAACTTTTTGGCCCATTGGGACAGGGTCGTTAACTCGATCTGAAAAGTTGTTTTCTCGTTTTAGTATCATACCATATCCACTAAATATTGTCCTAAGCTTAAAATATGGAAGAAAAAAAACATTTACTCGTGTCGAAAAGACTTCACAACCTCAACCCTTACGAAAAGACCCTCGTGGAGGCACCCGAATGACTATGTGAAAAACCTTTGTTTCTTTCGATTTTTTTCGACGAATCTGTAAGGAAACGCTCAAGTTTAAGAGTCTTACACATATAAATGGTTAAAATACGAATTTTTTTCACTTTCGCTTCCGGGCCATTTTTCACTCAAAATCCATAGGTGTTAACATAGGAACTTTTTGGCCCATTGGGACAGGGTCGTTAACTCGATCTGAAAAGTTGTTTTCTCGTTTTAGTATCATACCATATCCACTAAAGATTGTCCTAAGCTTAAAATATGGAAGAAAAAAAACATTTACTCGTGTCGAAAAGACTTCACAACCAAAACCCTTACGAAAAGACCCTCGTGGAGGCACCCGAATGACTATGTGAAAAACCTTTGTTTCTTTCGATGTTTTTCGACAAATCTGTAAGGAAACGCTTAAGTTTAAGAGTCTTACACATGTAAATGGTTAAAATACGAATTTTTTTCACTTTCGCTTCCGGGCCATTTTTCACCCAAAATCCATAGGTGTTAACATAGGAACTTTTTGGCCCATTGGGACAGGGTCGTTAACTCGATCTGAAAAGTTGTTTTCTCGTTTTAGTATCATACCATATCCACTAAATATTGTCCTAAGCTTAAAATATGGAAGAAAAAAAACATTTACTCGTGTCGAAAAGACTTCACAACCAAAACCCTTACGAAAAGACCCTCGTGGAGGCACCCGAATGACTATGTGAAAAATCTTTGTTTCTTTCGATGTTTTTCGACAAATCTGTAAGGAAACGCTCAAGTTTAAGTGTCTTACACATATAAATTGTTAAAATACGAATTTTTTTCACTTTCGCTTCCGGACCATTTTTCACCCAAAATCCATAGGTGTTAACATAGGAACTTTTTGGCCCATTGGGACAGGGTCGTTAACTCGATCTGAAAAGTTGTTTTCTCGTTTTAGTATCATACCATATCCACTAAAGATTGTCCTAAGCTTAAAATATGGAAGAAAAAAAACATTTACTCGTGTCGAAAAGACTTCACAACCAAAACCCTTACGAAAAGACCCTCGTGGAGGCACCCGAATGACTATGTGAAAAACCTTTGTTTCTTTCGATGTTTTTCGACAAATCTGTAAGGAAACGCTCAAGTTTAAGAGTCTTACACATATAAATGGTTAAAATACGAATTTTTTTCACTTTCGCTTCCGGGCCATTTTTCACCCAAAATCCATAGGTGTTAACATAGGAACTTTTTGGCCCATTGGGACAGGGTCGTTAACTCGATCTGAAAAGTTGTTTTCTCGTTTTAGTATCATACCATATCCACTAAAGATTGTCCTAAGCTTAAAATATGGAAGAAAAAAAACATTTACTCGTGTCGAAAAGACTTCACAACCAAAACCATTACGAAAAGACCCTCGTGGAGGCACCCGAATGACTATGTGAAAAACCTTTGTTTCTTTCGATGTTTTTCAACGAATCTGTAAGGAAACGCTCAAGTGTAAGAGTCTTACACATATAAATGGTTAAAATACGAATTTTTTTCACTTTCGCTTCCGGGCCATTTTTCACCCAAAATCCATAGGTGTTAACATAGGAACTTTTTGGCCCATTGGGACAGGGTCGTTAACTCGATCTGAAAAGTTGTTTTCTCGTTTTAGTATCATACCATATCCACTAAATATTGTCCTAAGCTTAAAATATGGAAGAAAAAAAACATTTACTCGTGTCGAAAAGACTTCACAACCAAAACCCTTACGAAAAGACCCTCGTGGAGGCACCCGAATGACTATGTGAAAAATCTTTGTTTCTTTCGATGTTTTTCGACAAATCTGTAAGGAAACGCTCAAGTTTAAGTGTCTTACACATATAAATTGTTAAAATACGAATTTTTTTCACTTTCGCTTCCGGGCCATTTTTCACCCAAAATCCATAGGTGTTAACATAGGAACTTTTTGGCCCATTGGGACAGGGTCGTTAACTCGATCTGAAAAGTTGTTTTCTCGTTTTAGTATCATACCATATCCACTAAAGATTGTCCTAAGCTTAAAATATGGAAGAAAAAAAACATTTACTCGTGTCGAAAAGACTTCACAACCAAAACCCTTACGAAAAGACCCTCGTGGAGGCACCCGAATGACTATGTGAAAAACCTTTGTTTCTTTCGATGTTTTTCGACAAATCTGTAAGGAAACGCTCAAGTTTAAGAGTCTTACACATATAAATGGTTAAAATACGAATTTTTTTCACTTTCGCTTCCGGGCCATTTTTCACCCAAAATCCATAGGTGTTAACATAGGAACTTTTTGGCCCATTGGGACAGGGTCGTTAACTCGATCTGAAAAGTTGTTTTCTCGTTTTAGTATCATACCATATCCACTAAAGATTGTCCTAAGCTTAAAATATGGAAGAAAAAAAACATTTACTCGTGTCGAAAAGACTTCACAACCAAAACCATTACGAAAAGACCCTCGTGGAGGCACCCGAATGACTATGTGAAAAACCTTTGTTTCTTTCGATGTTTTTCAACGAATCTGTAAGGAAACGCTCAAGTGTAAGAGTCTTACACATATAAATGGTTAAAATACGAATTTTTTTCACTTTCGCTTCCGGGCCATTTTTCACCCAAAATCCATAGGTGTTAACATAGGAACTTTTTGGCCCATTGGGACAGGGTCGTTAACTCGATCTGAAAAGTTGTTTTCTCGTTTTAGTATCATACCATATCCACTAAATATTGTCCTAAGCTTAAAATATGGAAGAAAAAAAACATTTACTCGTGTCGAAAAGACTTCACAACCTCAACCCTTACGAAAAGACCCTCGTGGAGGCACCCGAATGACTATGTGAAAAACCTTTGTTTCTTTTGATTTTTTTCGACGAATCTGTAAGGAAACGCTCAAGTTTAAGAGTCTTACACATATAAATGGTTAAAATACGAATTTTTTTCACTTTCGCTTCCGGGCCATTTTTCACTCAAAATCCATAGGTGTTAACATAGGAACTTTTTGGCCCATTGGGACAGGGTCGTTAACTCGATCTGAAAAGTTGTTTTCTCGTTTTAGTATCATACCATATCCACTAAAGATTGTCCTAAGCTTAAAATATGGAAGAAAAAAAACATTTACTCGTGTCGAAAAGACTTCACAACCTCAACCCTTACGAAAAGACCCTCGTGGAGGCACCCGAATGACTATGTGAAAAACCTTTGTTTCTTTCGATGTTTTTCGACGAATCTGTAAGGAAACGCTCAAGTTTAAGAGTCTTACACATGTAAATGGTTAAAATACGAATTTTTTTCACTTTCGCTTCCGGGCCATTTTTCACCCAAAATCCATAGGTGTTAACATAGGAACTTTTTGGCCCATTGGGACAGGGTCGTTAACTCGATCTGAAAAGTTATTTTCTCGTTTTAGTATCATACCATATCCACTAAAGATTGTCCTAAGCTTAAAATATGGAAGAAAAAAAACATTTACTCGTGTCGAAAAGACTTCACAACCAAAACCCTTACGAAAAGACCCTCGTGGAGGCACCCGAATGACTATGTGAAAAACCTTTGTTTCTTTCGATGTTTTTCAACGAATCTGTAAGGAAACGCTCAAGTGTAAGAGTCTTACACATATAAATGGTTAAAATACGAATTTTTTTCACTTTCGCTTCCGGGCCATTTTTCACCCAAAATCCATAGGTGTTAACATAGGAACTTTTTGGCCCATTGGGACAGGGTCGTTAACTCGATCTGAAAAGTTGTTTTCTCGTTTTAGTATCATACCATATCCACTAAATATTGTCCTAAGCTTAAAATATGGAAGAAAAAAAACATTTACTCGTGTCGAAAAGACTTCACAACCTCAACCCTTACGAAAAGACCCTCGTGGAGGCACCCGAATGACTATGTGAAAAACCTTTGTTTCTTTCGATTTTTTTCGACGAATCTGTAAGGAAACGCTCAAGTTTAAGAGTCTTACACATATAAATGGTTAAAATACGAATTTTTTTCACTTTCGCTTCCGGGCCATTTTTCACTCAAAATCCATAGGTGTTAACATAGGAACTTTTTGGCCCATTGGGACAGGGTCGTTAACTCGATCTGAAAAGTTGTTTTCTCGTTTTAGTATCATACCATATCCACTAAAGATTGTCCTAAGCTTAAAATATGGAAGAAAAAAAACATTTACTCGTGTCGAAAAGACTTCACAACCTCAACCCTTACGAAAAGACCCTCGTGGAGGCACCCGAATGACTATGTGAAAAACCTTTGTTTCTTTCGATGTTTTTCGACGAATCTGTAAGGAAACGCTCAAGTTTAAGAGTCTTACACATGTAAATGGTTAAAATACGAATTTTTTTCACTTTCGCTTCCGGGCCATTTTTCACCCAAAATCCATAGGTGTTAACATAGGAACTTTTTGGCCCATTGGGACAGGGTCGTTAACTCGATCTGAAAAGTTGTTTTCTCGTTTTAGTATCATACCATATCCACTAAAGATTGTCCTAAGCTTAAAATATGGAAGAAAAAAAACATTTACTCGTGTCGAAAAGACTTCACAACCAAAACCCTTACGAAAAGACCCTCGTGGAGGCACCCGAATGACTATGTGAAAAACCTTTGTTTCTTTCTATGTTTTTCGACAAATCTGTAAGGAAACGCTCAAGTTTAAGAGTCTTACACATATAAATGGTTAAAATATGAATTTTTTTCACTTTCGCTTCCGGGCCATTTTTCACCCAAAATCCATAGGTGTTAACATAGGAACTTTTTGGCCCATTGGGACAGGGTCGTTAACTCGATCTGAAAAGTTGTTTTCTCGTTTTAGTATCATACCATATCCACTAAAGATTGTCCTAAGCTTAAAATATGGAAGAAAAAAAACATTTACTCGTGTCGAAAAGACTTCACAACCAAAACCCTTACGAAAAGACCCTCGTGGAGGCACCCGAATGACTATGTGAAAAACCTTTGTTTCTTTCGATGTTTTTCAACGAATCTGTAAGGAAACGCTCAAGTGTAAGAGTCTTACACATATAAATGGTTAAAATACGAATTTTTTTCACTTTCGC
The DNA here is from genome assembly GCF_057944985.1 of Cucurbita pepo subsp. pepo. Classification (NCBI taxonomy): domain Eukaryota; kingdom Viridiplantae; phylum Streptophyta; class Magnoliopsida; order Cucurbitales; family Cucurbitaceae; genus Cucurbita; species Cucurbita pepo. Next base: position 261,484 of record NC_141810.1, read on the forward strand.
TTCCGGGCCATTTTTCACCCAAAATCCATAGGTGTTAACATAGGAACTTTTTGGCCCATTGGGACAGGGTCGTTAACTCGATCTGAAAAGTTGTTTTCTCGTTTTAGTATCATACCATATCCACTAAATATTGTCCTAAGCGTAAAATATGGAAGAAAAAAAACATTTACTCGTGTCGAAAAGACTTCACAACCTCAACCCTTACGAAAAGACCCTCGTGGAGGCACCCGAATGACTATGTGAAAAACCTTTGTTTCTTTCGATTTTTTTCGACGAATCTGTAAGGAAACGCCCAAGTTTAAGAGTCTTACACATATAAATGGTTAAAATACGAATTTTTTTCACTTTCGCTTCCGGGCCATTTTTCACTCAAAATCCATAGGTGTTAACATAGGAACTTTTTGGCCCATTGGGACAGGGTCGTTAACTCGATCTGAAAAGTTGTTTTCTCGTTTTAGTATCATACCATATCCACTAAAGATTGTCCTAAGCTTAAAATATGGAAGAAAAAAAACATTTACTCGTGTCGAAAAGACTTCACAACCTCAACCCTTACGAAAAGACCCTCGTGGAGGCACCCGAATGACTATGTGAAAAACCTTTGTTTCTTTCGATGTTTTTCGACGAATCTGTAAGGAAACGCTCAAGTTTAAGAGTCTTACACATGTAAATGGTTAAAATACGAATTTTTTTCACTTTCGCTTCCGGGCCATTTTTCACCCAAAATCCATAGGTGTTAACATAGGAACTTTTTGGCCCATTGGGACAGGGTCGTTAACTCGATCTGAAAAGTTGTTTTCTCGTTTTAGTATCATACCATATCCACTAAATATTGTCCTAAGCTTAAAATATGGAAGAAAAAAAACATTTACTCGTGTCGAAAAGACTTCACAACCTCAACCCTTACGAAAAGACCCTCGTGGAGGCACCCGAATGACTATGTGAAAAACCTTTGTTTCTTTCGATTTTTTTCGACGAATCTGTAAGGAAACGCTCAAGTTTAAGAGTCTTACACATATAAATGGTTAAAATACGAATTTTTTTCACTTTCGCTTCCGGGCCATTTTTCACTCAAAATCCATAGGTGTTAACATAGGAACTTTTTGGCCCATTGGGACAGGGTCGTTAACTCGATCTGAAAAGTTGTTTTCTCGTTTTAGTATCATACCATATCCACTAAAGATTGTCCTAAGCTTAAAATATGGAAGAAAAAAAACATTTACTCGTGTCGAAAAGACTTCACAACCTCAACCCTTACGAAAAGACCCTCGTGGAGGCACCCGAATGACTATGTGAAAAACCTTTGTTTCTTTCGATGTTTTTCGACGAATCTGTAAGGAAACGCTCAAGTTTAAGAGTCTTACACATGTAAATGGTTAAAATACGAATTTTTTTCACTTTCGCTTCCGGGCCATTTTTCACCCAAAATCCATAGGTGTTAACATAGGAACTTTTTGGCCCATTGGGACAGGGTCGTTAACTCGATCTGAAAAGTTGTTTTCTCGTTTTAGTATCATACCATATCCACTAAAGATTGTCCTAAGCTTAAAATATGGAAGAAAAAAAACATTTACTCGTGTCGAAAAGACTTCACAACCAAAACCCTTACGAAAAGACCCTCGTGGAGTTACCCGAATGACTATGTGAAAAACCTTTGTTTCTTTCGATGTTTTTCGACGAATCTGTAAGGAAACGCTCAAGTGTAAGAGTCTTACACATGTAAATGGTTAAAATACGAATTTTTTTCACTTTCGCTTCCGGGCCATTTTTCACCAAAAATCCATAGGTGTTAACATAGGAACTTTTTGGCCCATTGGGACAGGGTCGTTAACTCGATCTGAAAAGTTGTTTTCTCGTTTTAGTATCATACCATATCCACTAAAGATTGTCCTAAGCTTAAAATATGGAAGAAAAAAACATTTACTCGTGTCGAAAAGACTTCACAACCTCAACCCTTACGAAAAGACCCTCGTGGAGGCACCCGAATGACTATGTGAAAACGCTTTGTTTCTTTTGATGTTTTTCGACGAATCTGTAAGGAAACGCTCAAGTTTAAGAGTCTTACACATGTAAATGGTTAAAATACGAATTTTTTTCACTTTCGCTTCCGGGCCATTTTTCACCCAAAATCCATAGGTGTTAACATAGGAACTTTTTGGCCCATTGGGACAGGGTCGTTAACTCGATCTGAAAAGTTGTTTTCTCGTTTTAGTATCATACCATATCCACTAAAGATTGTCCTAAGCTTAAAATATGGAAGAAAAAAAACATTTACTCGTGTCGAAAAGACTTCACAACCAAAACCCTTACGAAAAGACCCTCGTGGAGTTACCCGAATGACTATGTGAAAAACCTTTGTTTCTTTCGATGTTTTTCGACGAATCTGTAAGGAAACGCTCAAGTTTAAGAGTCTTACACATGTAAATGGTTAAAATACGAATTTTTTTCACTTTCGCTTCCGGGCCATTTTTCACGCAAAATCCATAGGTGTTAACATAGGAACTTTTTGGCCCATTGGGACAGGGTCGTTAACTCGATCTGAAAAGTTGTTTTCTCGTTTTAGTATCATACCATATCCACTAAAGATTGTCCTAAGCTTAAAATATGGAAGAAAAAAAACATTTACTCGTGTCGAAAAGACTTCACAACCAAAACCCTTACGAAAAGACCCTCGTGGAGGCAACCGAATGACTATGTGAAAAACCTTTGTTTCTTTCGATGTTTTTCGACGAATCTGTAAGGAAACGCTCAAGTTTAAGAGTCTTACACATGTAAATGGTTAAAATACGAATTTTTATCACTTTCGCTTCCGGGCCATTTTTCACCCAAAATCCATAGGTGTTAACATAGGAACTTTTTGGCCCATTGGGACAGGGTCGTTAACTCGATCTGAAAAGTTGTTTTCTCGTTTTAGTATCATACCATATCCACTAAAGATTGTCCTAAGCTTAAAATATGGAAGAAAAAAAACATTTACTCGTGTCGAAAAGACTTCACAACCAAAACCCTTACGAAAAGACCCTCGTGGAGGCACCCGAATGACTATGTGAAAAACCTTTGTTTCTTTCGATGTTTTTCGACGAATCTGTAAGGAAACGCTCAAGTGTAAGAGTCTTACACATATAAATGGTTAAAATACGAATTTTTTTCACTTTCGCTTCCGGGCCATTTTTCACCCAAAATCCATAGGTGTTAACATAGGAACTTTTTGGCCCATTGGGACAGGGTCGTTAACTCGATCTGAAAAGTTGTTTTCTCGTTTTAGTATCATACCATATCCACTAAAGATTGTCCTAAGCTTAAAATATGGAAGAAAAAAAACATTTACTCGTGTCGAAAAGACTTCACAACCAAAACCCTTACGAAAAGACCCTCGTGGAGTTACCCGAATGACTATGTGAAAAACCTTTGTTTCTTTCGATGTTTTTCGACGAATCTGTAAGGAAACGCTCAAGTTTAAGAGTCTTACACATGTAAATGGTTAAAATACGAATTTTTTTCACTTTCGCTTCCGGGCCATTTTTCACCAAAAATCCATAGGTGTTAACATAGGAACTTTTTGGCCCATTGGGACAGGGTCGTTAACTCGATCTGAAAAGTTGTTTTCTCGTTTTAGTATCATACCATATCCACTAAAGATTGTCCTAAGCTTAAAATATGGAAGAAAAAAAACATTTACTCGTGTCGAAAAGACTTCACAACCAAAACCCTTACGAAAAGACCCTCGTGGAGGCACCCGAATGACTATGTGAAAAACCTTTGTTTCTTTCGATGTTTTTCGACGAATCTGTAAGGAAACGCTCAAGTGTAAGAGTCTTACACATATAAATGGTTAAAATACGAATTTTTTTCACTTTCGCTTCCGGGCCATTTTTCACCCAAAATCCATAGGTGTTAACATAGGAACTTTTTGGCCCATTGGGACAGGGTCGTTAACTCGATCTGAAAAGTTGTTTTCTCGTTTTAGTATCATACCATATCCACTAAAGATTGTCCTAAGCTTAAAATATGGAAGAAAAAAAACATTTACTCGTGTCGAAAAGACTTCACAACCAAAACCCTTACGAAAAGACCCTCGTGGAGTTACCCGAATGACTATGTGAAAAACCTTTGTTTCTTTCGATGTTTTTCGACGAATCTGTAAGGAAACGCTCAAGTGTAAGAGTCTTACACATGTAAATGGTTAAAATACGAATTTTTTTCACTTTCGCTTCCGGGCCATTTTTCACCAAAAATCCATAGGTGTTAACATAGGAACTTTTTGGCCCATTGGGACAGGGTCGTTAACTCGATCTGAAAAGTTGTTTTCTCGTTTTAGTATCATACCATATCCACTAAAGATTGTCCTAAGCTTAAAATATGGAAGAAAAAAACATTTACTCGTGTCGAAAAGATTTCACAACCTCAACCCTTACGAAAAGACCCTCGTGGAGGCACCCGAATGACTATGTGAAAACGCTTTGTTTCTTTTGATGTTTTTCGACGAATCTGTAAGGAAACGCTCAAGTTTAAGAGTCTTACACATGTAAATGGTTAAAATACGAATTTTTTTCACTTTCGCTTCCGGGCCATTTTTCACCCAAAATCCATAGGTGTTAACATAGGAACTTTTTGGCCCATTGGGACAGGGTCGTTAACTCGATCTGAAAAGTTGTTTTCTCGTTTTAGTATCATACCATATCCACTAAAGATTGTCCTAAGCTTAAAATATGGAAGAAAAAAAACATTTACTCGTGTCGAAAAGACTTCACAACCAAAACCCTTACGAAAAGACCCTCGTGGAGTTACCCGAATGACTATGTGAAAAACCTTTGTTTCTTTCGATGTTTTTCGACGAATCTGTAAGGAAACGCTCAAGTTTAAGAGTCTTACACATGTAAATGGTTAAAATACGAATTTTTTTCACTTTCGCTTCCGGGCCATTTTTCACGCAAAATCCATAGGTGTTAACATAGGAACTTTTTGGCCCATTGGGACAGGGTCGTTAACTCGATCTGAAAAGTTGTTTTCTCGTTTTAGTATCATACCATATCCACTAAAGATTGTCCTAAGCTTAAAATATGGAAGAAAAAAAACATTTACTCGTGTCGAAAAGACTTCACAACCAAAACCCTTACGAAAAGACCCTCGTGGAGGCAACCGAATGACTATGTGAAAAACCTTTGTTTCTTTCGATGTTTTTCGACGAATCTGTAAGGAAACGCTCAAGTTTAAGAGTCTTACACATGTAAATGGTTAAAATACGAATTTTTATCACTTTCGCTTCCGGGCCATTTTTCACCCAAAATCCATAGGTGTTAACATAGGAACTTTTTGGCCCATTGGGACAGGGTCGTTAACTCGATCTGAAAAGTTGTTTTCTCGTTTTAGTATCATACCATATCCACTAAAGATTGTCCTAAGCTTAAAATATGGAAGAAAAAAAACATTTACTCGTGTCGAAAAGACTTCACAACCAAAACCCTTACGAAAAGACCCTCGTGGAGGCACCCGAATGACTATGTGAAAAACCTTTGTTTCTTTCGATGTTTTTCGACGAATCTGTAAGGAAACGCTCAAGTGTAAGAGTCTTACACATATAAATGGTTAAAATACGAATTTTTTTCACTTTCGCTTCCGGGCCATTTTTCACCCAAAATCCATAGGTGTTAACATAGGAACTTTTTGGCCCATTGGGACAGGGTCGTTAACTCGATCTGAAAAGTTGTTTTCTCGTTTTAGTATCATACCATATCCACTAAAGATTGTCCTAAGCTTAAAATATGGAAGAAAAAAAACATTTACTCGTGTCGAAAAGACTTCACAACCAAAACCCTTACGAAAAGACCCTCGTGGAGTTACCCGAATGACTATGTGAAAAACCTTTGTTTCTTTCGATGTTTTTCGACGAATCTGTAAGGAAACGCTCAAGTTTAAGAGTCTTACACATGTAAATGGTTAAAATACGAATTTTTTTCACTTTCGCTTCCGGGCCATTTTTCACCAAAAATCCATAGGTGTTAACATAGGAACTTTTTGGCCCATTGGGACAGGGTCGTTAACTCGATCTGAAAAGTTGTTTTCTCGTTTTAGTATCATACCATATCCACTAAAGATTGTCCTAAGCTTAAAATATGGAAGAAAAAAAACATTTACTCGTGTCGAAAAGACTTCACAACCAAAACCCTTACGAAAAGACCCTCGTGGAGGCACCCGAATGACTATGTGAAAAACCTTTGTTTCTTTCGATGTTTTTCGACGAATCTGTAAGGAAACGCTCAAGTGTAAGAGTCTTACACATATAAATGGTTAAAATACGAATTTTTTTCACTTTCGCTTCCGGGCCATTTTTCACCCAAAATCCATAGGTGTTAACATAGGAACTTTTTGGCCCATTGGGACAGGGTCGTTAACTCGATCTGAAAAGTTGTTTTCTCGTTTTAGTATCATACCATATCCACTAAAGATTGTCCTAAGCTTAAAATATGGAAGAAAAAAAACATTTACTCGTGTCGAAAAGACTTCACAACCAAAACCCTTACGAAAAGACCCTCGTGGAGTTACCCGAATGACTATGTGAAAAACCTTTGTTTCTTTCGATGTTTTTCGACGAATCTGTAAGGAAACGCTCAAGTGTAAGAGTCTTACACATGTAAATGGTTAAAATACGAATTTTTTTCACTTTCGCTTCCGGGCCATTTTTCACCAAAAATCCATAGGTGTTAACATAGGAACTTTTTGGCCCATTGGGACAGGGTCGTTAACTCGATCTGAAAAGTTGTTTTCTCGTTTTAGTATCATACCATATCCACTAAAGATTGTCCTAAGCTTAAAATATGGAAGAAAAAAAACATTTACTCGTGTCGAAAAGACTTCACAACCAAAACCCTTACGAAAAGACCCTCGTGGAGGCAACCGAATGACTATGTGAAAAACCTTTGTTTCTTTCGATGTTTTTCGACGAATCTGTAAGGAAACGCTCAAGTTTAAGAGTCTTACACATGTAAATGGTTAAAATACGAATTTTTATCACTTTCGCTTCCGGGCCATTTTTCACCCAAAATCCATAGGTGTTAACATAGGAACTTTTTGGCCCATTGGGACAGGGTCGTTAACTCGATCTGAAAAGTTGTTTTCTCGTTTTAGTATCATACCATATCCACTAAAGATTGTCCTAAGCTTAAAATATGGAAGAAAAAAAACATTTACTCGTGTCGAAAAGACTTCACAACCAAAACCCTTACGAAAAGACCCTCGTGGAGGCACCCGAATGACTATGTGAAAAACCTTTGTTTCTTTCGATGTTTTTCGACGAATCTGTAAGGAAACGCTCAAGTGTAAGAGTCTTACACATATAAATGGTTAAAATACGAATTTTTTTCACTTTCGCTTCCGGGCCATTTTTCACCCAAAATCCATAGGTGTTAACATAGGAACTTTTTGGCCCATTGGGACAGGGTCGTTAACTCGATCTGAAAAGTTGTTTTCTCGTTTTAGTATCATACCATATCCACTAAAGATTGTCCTAAGCTTAAAATATGGAAGAAAAAAAACATTTACTCGTGTCGAAAAGACTTCACAACCAAAACCCTTACGAAAAGACCCTCGTGGAGTTACCCGAATGACTATGTGAAAAACCTTTGTTTCTTTCGATGTTTTTCGACGAATCTGTAAGGAAACGCTCAAGTTTAAGAGTCTTACACATGTAAATGGTTAAAATACGAATTTTTTTCACTTTCGCTTCCGGGCCATTTTTCACGCAAAATCCATAGGTGTTAACATAGGAACTTTTTGGCCCATTGGGACAGGGTCGTTAACTCGATCTGAAAAGTTGTTTTCTCGTTTTAGTATCATACCATATCCACTAAAGATTGTCCTAAGCTTAAAATATGGAAGAAAAAAAACATTTACTCGTGTCGAAAAGACTTCACAACCAAAACCCTTACGAAAAGACCCTCGTGGAGGCAACCGAATGACTATGTGAAAAACCTTTGTTTCTTTCGATGTTTTTCGACGAATCTGTAAGGAAACGCTCAAGTTTAAGAGTCTTACACATGTAAATGGTTAAAATACGAATTTTTATCACTTTCGCTTCCGGGCCATTTTTCACCCAAAATCCATAGGTGTTAACATAGGAACTTTTTGGCCCATTGGGACAGGGTCGTTAACTCGATCTGAAAAGTTGTTTTCTCGTTTTAGTATCATACCATATCCACTAAAGATTGTCCTAAGCTTAAAATATGGAAGAAAAAAAACATTTACTCGTGTCGAAAAGACTTCACAACCAAAACCCTTACGAAAAGACCCTCGTGGAGGCACCCGAATGACTATGTGAAAAACCTTTGTTTCTTTCGATGTTTTTCGACGAATCTGTAAGGAAACGCTCAAGTGTAAGAGTCTTACACATATAAATGGTTAAAATACGAATTTTTTTCACTTTCGCTTCCGGGCCATTTTTCACCCAAAATCCATAGGTGTTAACATAGGAACTTTTTGGCCCATTGGGACAGGGTCGTTAACTCGATCTGAAAAGTTGTTTTCTCGTTTTAGTATCATACCATATCCACTAAAGATTGTCCTAAGCTTAAAATATGGAAGAAAAAAAACATTTACTCGTGTCGAAAAGACTTCACAACCAAAACCCTTACGAAAAGACCCTCGTGGAGTTACCCGAATGACTATGTGAAAAACCTTTGTTTCTTTCGATGTTTTTCGACGAATCTGTAAGGAAACGCTCAAGTTTAAGAGTCTTACACATGTAAATGGTTAAAATACGAATTTTTTTCACTTTCGCTTCCGGGCCATTTTTCACGCAAAATCCATAGGTGTTAACATAGGAACTTTTTGGCCCATTGGGACAGGGTCGTTAACTCGATCTGAAAAGTTGTTTTCTCGTTTTAGTATCATACCATATCCACTAAAGATTGTCCTAAGCTTAAAATATGGAAGAAAAAAAACATTTACTCGTGTCGAAAAGACTTCACAACCAAAACCCTTACGAAAAGACCCTCGTGGAGGCAACCGAATGACTATGTGAAAAACCTTTGTTTCTTTCGATGTTTTTCGACGAATCTGTAAGGAAACGCTCAAGTTTAAGAGTCTTACACATGTAAATGGTTAAAATACGAATTTTTATCACTTTCGCTTCCGGGCCATTTTTCACCCAAAATCCATAGGTGTTAACATAGGAACTTTTTGGCCCATTGGGACAGGGTCGTTAACTCGATCTGAAAAGTTGTTTTCTCGTTTTAGTATCATACCATATCCACTAAAGATTGTCCTAAGCTTAAAATATGGAAGAAAAAAAACATTTACTCGTGTCGAAAAGACTTCACAACCAAAACCCTTACGAAAAGACCCTCGTGGAGGCACCCGAATGACTATGTGAAAAACCTTTGTTTCTTTCGATGTTTTTCGACGAATCTGTAAGGAAACGCTCAAGTGTAAGAGTCTTACACATATAAATGGTTAAAATACGAATTTTTTTCACTTTCGCTTCCGGGCCATTTTTCACCCAAAATCCATAGGTGTTAACATAGGAACTTTTTGGCCCATTGGGACAGGGTCGTTAACTCGATCTGAAAAGTTGTTTTCTCGTTTTAGTATCATACCATATCCACTAAAGATTGTCCTAAGCTTAAAATATGGAAGAAAAAAAACATTTACTCGTGTCGAAAAGACTTCACAACCAAAACCCTTACGAAAAGACCCTCGTGGAGTTACCCGAATGACTATGTGAAAAACCTTTGTTTCTTTCGATGTTTTTCGACGAATCTGTAAGGAAACGCTCAAGTTTAAGAGTCTTACACATGTAAATGGTTAAAATACGAATTTTTTTCACTTTCGCTTCCGGGCCATTTTTCACCAAAAATCCATAGGTGTTAACATAGGAACTTTTTGGCCCATTGGGACAGGGTCGTTAACTCGATCTGAAAAGTTGTTTTCTCGTTTTAGTATCATACCATATCCACTAAAGATTGTCCTAAGCTTAAAATATGGAAGAAAAAAACATTTACTCGTGTCGAAAAGACTTCACAACCTCAACCCTTACGAAAAGACCCTCGTGGAGGCACCCGAATGACTATGTGAAAACGCTTTGTTTCTTTTGATGTTTTTCGACGAATCTGTAAGGAAACGCTCAAGTTTAAGAGTCTTACACATGTAAATGGTTAAAATACGAATTTTTTTCACTTTCGCTTCCGGGCCATTTTTCACCCAAAATCCATAGGTGTTAACATAGGAACTTTTTGGCCCATTGGGACAGGGTCGTTAACTCGATCTGAAAAGTTGTTTTCTCGTTTTAGTATCATACCATATCCACTAAAGATTGTCCTAAGCTTAAAATATGGAAGAAAAAAAACATTTACTCGTGTCGAAAAGACTTCACAACCAAAACCCTTACGAAAAGACCCTCGTGGAGGCAACCGAATGACTATGTGAAAAACCTTTGTTTCTTTCGATGTTTTTCGACGAATCTGTAAGGAAACGCTCAAGTTTAAGAGCCTTACACATGTAAATGGTTAAAATACAAATTTTTTTCACTTTCGCTTCCGGGCCATTTTTCACGCAAAATCCATAGGTGTTAACATAGGAACTTTTTGGCCCATTGGGACAGGGTCGTTAACTCGATCTGAAAAGTTGTTTTCTCGTTTTAGTATCATACCATATCCACTAAAGATTGTCCTAAGCTTAAAATATGGAAGAAAAAAAACATTTACTCGTGTCGAAAAGACTTCACAACCAAAACCCTTACGAAAAGACCCTCGTGGAGGCACCCGAATGACTATGTGAAAAACCTTTGTTTCTTTCGATGTTTTTCGACGAATCTGTAAGGAAACGCTCAAGTTTAAGAGTCTTACACATGTAAATGGTTAAAATACGAATTTTTTTCACTTTCGCTTCCGGGCCATTTTTCACCCAAAATCCATAGGTGTTAACATAGGAACTTTTTGGCCCATTGGGACAGGGTCGTTAACTCGATCTGAAAAGTTGTTTTCTCGTTTTAGTATCATACCATATCCACTAAAGATTGTCCTAAGCTTAAAATATGGAAGAAAAAAAACATTTACTCGTGTCGAAAAGACTTCACAACCAAAACCCTTACGAAAAGACCCTCGTGGAGGCAACCGAATGACTATGTGAAAAACCTTTGTTTCTTTCGATGTTTTTCGACGAATCTGTAAGGAAACGCTCAAGTTTAAGAGCCTTACACATGTAAATGGTTAAAATACGAATTTTTTTCACTTTCGCTTCCGGGCCATTTTTCACGCAAAATCCATAGGTGTTAACATAGGAACTTTTTGGCCCATTGGGACAGGGTCGTTAACTCGATCTGAAAAGTTGTTTTCTCGTTTTAGTATCATACCATATCCACTAAAGATTGTCCTAAGCTTAAAATATGGAAGAAAAAAAACATTTACTCGTGTCGAAAAGACTTCACAACCAAAACCCTTACGAAAAGACCCTCGTGGAGGCACCCGAATGACTATGTGAAAAACCTTTGTTTCTTTCGATGTTTTTCGACGAATCTGTAAGGAAACGCTCAAGTTTAAGAGTCTTACACATGTAAATGGTTAAAATACGAATTTTTTTCACTTTCGCTTCCGGGCCATTTTTCACCCAAAATCCATAGGTGTTAACATAGGAACTTTTTGGCCCATTGGGACAGGGTCGTTAACTCGATCTGAAAAGTTGTTTTCTCGTTTTAGTATCATACCATATCCACTAAAGATTGTCCTAAGCTTAAAATATGGAAGAAAAAAAACATTTACTCGTGTCGAAAAGACTTCACAACCAAAACCCTTACGAAAAGACCCTCGTGGAGGCAACCGAATGACTATGTGAAAAACCTTTGTTTCTTTCGATGTTTTTCGACGAATCTGTAAGGAAACGCTCAAGTTTAAGAGCCTTACACATGTAAATGGTTAAAATACGAATTTTTTTCACTTTCGCTTCCGGGCCATTTTTCACGCAAAATCCATAGGTGTTAACATAGGAACTTTTTGGCCCATTGGGACAGGGTCGTTAACTCGATCTGAAAAGTTGTTTTCTCGTTTTAGTATCATACCATATCCACTAAAGATTGTCCTAAGCTTAAAATATGGAAGAAAAAAAACATTTACTCGTGTCGAAAAGACTTCACAACCAAAACCCTTACGAAAAGACCCTCGTGGAGGCACCCGAATGACTATGTGAAAAACCTTTGTTTCTTTCGATGTTTTTCGACGAATCTGTAAGGAAACGCTCAAGTTTAAGAGTCTTACACATGTAAATGGTTAAAATACGAATTTTTTTCACTTTCGCTTCCGGGCCATTTTTCACCCAAAATCCATAGGTGTTAACATAGGAACTTTTTGGCCCATTGGGACAGGGTCGTTAACTCGATCTGAAAAGTTGTTTTCTCGTTTTAGTATCATACCATATCCACTAAAGATTGTCCTAAGCTTAAAATATGGAAGAAAAAAAACATTTACTCGTGTCGAAAAGACTTCACAACCAAAACCCTTACGAAAAGACCCTCGTGGAGGCAACCGAATGACTATGTGAAAAACCTTTGTTTCTTTCGATGTTTTTCGACGAATCTGTAAGGAAACGCTCAAGTTTAAGAGCCTTACACATGTAAATGGTTAAAATACGAATTTTTTTCACTTTCGCTTCCGGGCCATTTTTCACGCAAAATCCATAGGTGTTAACATAGGAACTTTTTGGCCCATTGGGACAGGGTCGTTAACTCGATCTGAAAAGTTGTTTTCTCGTTTTAGTATCATACCATATCCACTAAAGATTGTCCTAAGCTTAAAATATGGAAGAAAAAAAACATTTACTCGTGTCGAAAAGACTTCACAACCAAAACCCTTACGAAAAGACCCTCGTGGAGGCACCCGAATGACTATGTGAAAAACCTTTGTTTCTTTCGATGTTTTTCGACGAATCTGTAAGGAAACGCTCAAGTTTAAGAGTCTTACACATATAAATGGTTAAAATACGAATTTTTTTCACTTTCGCTTCCGGGCCATTTTTCACCCAAAATCCATAGGTGTTAACATAGGAACTTTTTGGCCCATTGGGACAGGGTCGTTAACTCGATCTGAAAAGTTGTTTTCTCGTTTTAGTATCATACCATATCCACTAAAGATTGTCCTAAGCTTAAAATATGGAAGAAAAAAAACATTTACTCGTGTCGAAAAGACTTCACAACCAAAACCCTTACGAAAAGACCCTCGTGGAGTTACCCGAATGACTATGTGAAAAACCTTTGTTTCTTTCGATGTTTTTCGACGAATCTGTAAGGAAACGCTCAAGTTTAAGAGCCTTACACATGTAAATGGTTAAAATACGAATTTTTTTCACTTTCGCTTCCGGGCCATTTTTCACGCAAAATCCATAGGTGTTAACATAGGAACTTTTTGGCCCATTGGGACAGGGTCGTTAACTCGATCTGAAAAGTTGTTTTCTCGTTTTAGTATCATACCATATCCACTAAAGATTGTCCTAAGCTTAAAATATGGAAGAAAAAAAACATTTACTCGTGTCGAAAAGACTTCACAACCAAAACCCTTACGAAAAGACCCTCGTGGAGGCAACCGAATGACTATGTGAAAAACCTTTGTTTCTTTCGATGTTTTTCGACGAATCTGTAAGGAAACGCTCAAGTTTAAGAGCCTTACACATGTAAATGGTTAAAATACGAATTTTTTTCACTTTCGCTTCCGGGCCATTTTTCACGCAAAATCCATAGGTGTTAACATAGGAACTTTTTGGCCCATTGGGACAGGGTCGTTAACTCGATCTGAAAAGTTGTTTTCTCGTTTTAGTATCATACCATATCCACTAAAGATTGTCCTAAGCTTAAAATATGGAAGAAAAAAAACATTTACTCGTGTCGAAAAGACTTCACAACCAAAACCCTTACGAAAAGACCCTCGTGGAGGCAACCGAATGACTATGTGAAAAACCTTTGTTTCTTTCGATGTTTTTCGACGAATCTGTAAGGAAACGCTCAAGTTTAAGAGTCTTACACATGTAAATGGTTAAAATACGAATTTTTTTCACTTTCGCTTCCGGGCCATTTTTCACCCAAAATCCATAGGTGTTAACATAGGAACTTTTTGGCCCATTGGGACAGGGTCGTTAACTCGATCTGAAAAGTTGTTTTCTCGTTTTAGTATCATACCATATCCACTAAAGATTGTCCTAAGCTTAAAATATGGAAGAAAAAAAACATTTACTCGTGTCGAAAAGACTTCACAACCAAAACCCTTACGAAAAGACCCTCGTGGAGGCACCCGAATGACTATGTGAAAAACCTTTGTTTCTTTCGATGTTTTTCGACGAATCTGTAAGGAAACGCTCAAGTGTAAGAGTCTTACACATATAAATGGTTAAAATACGAATTTTTTTCACTTTCGCTTCCGGGCCATTTTTCACCCAAATTCCATAGGTGTTAACATAGGAACTTTTTGGCCCATTGGGACAGGGTCGTTAACTCGATCTGAAAAGTTGTTTTCTCGTTTTAGTATCATACCATATCCACTAAAGATTGTCCTAAGCTTAAAATATGGAAGAAAAAAAACATTTACTCGTGTCGAAAAGACTTCACAACCAAAACCCTTACGAAAAGACCCTCGTGGAGTTACCCGAATGACTATGTGAAAAACCTTTGTTTCTTTCGATGTTTTTCGACGAATCTGTAAGGAAACGCTCAAGTTTAAGAGTCTTACACATGTAAATGGTTAAAATACGAATTTTTTTCACTTTCGCTTCCGGGCCATTTTTCACCCAAAATCCATAGGTGTTAACATAGGAACTTTTTGGCCCATTGGGACAGGGTCGTTAACTCGATCTGAAAAGTTGTTTTCTCGTTTTAGTATCATACCATATCCACTAAAGATTGTCCTAAGCTTAAAATATGGAAGAAAAAAAACATTTACTCGTGTCGAAAAGACTTCACAACCAAAACCCTTACGAAAAGACCCTCGTGGAGGCACCCGAATGACTATGTGAAAAACCTTTGTTTCTTTCGATGTTTTTCGACGAATCTGTAAGGAAACGCTCAAGTGTAAGAGTCTTACACATATAAATGGTTAAAATACGAATTTTTTTCACTTTCGCTTCCGGGCCATTTTTCACCCAAATTCCATAGGTGTTAACATAGGAACTTTTTGGCCCATTGGGACAGGGTCGTTAACTCGATCTGAAAAGTTGTTTTCTCGTTTTAGTATCATACCATATCCACTAAAGATTGTCCTAAGCTTAAAATATGGAAGAAAAAAAACATTTACTCGTGTCGAAAAGACTTCACAACCAAAACCCTTACGAAAAGACCCTCGTGGAGTTACCCGAATGACTATGTGAAAAACCTTTGTTTCTTTCGATGTTTTTCGACGAATCTGTAAGGAAACGCTCAAGTTTAAGAGTCTTACACATGTAAATGGTTAAAATACGAATTTTTTTCACTTTCGCTTCCGAGCCATTTTTCACGCAAAATCCATAGGTGTTAACATAGGAACTTTTTGGCCCATTGGGACAGGGTCGTTAACTCGATCTGAAAAGTTGTTTTCTCGTTTTAGTATCATACCATATCCACTAAAGATTGTCCTAAGCTTAAAATATGGAAGAAAAAAAACATTTACTCGTGTCGAAAAGACTTCACAACCAAAACCCTTACGAAAAGACCCTCGTGGAGGCACCCGAATGACTATGTGAAAAACCTTTGTTTCTTTCGATGTTTTTCGACGAATCTGTAAGGAAACGCTCAAGTGTAAGAGTCTTACACATATAAATGGTTAAAATACGAATTTTTTTCACTTTCGCTTCCGGGCCATTTTTCACCCAAATTCCATAGGTGTTAACATAGGAACTTTTTGGCCCATTGGGACAGGGTCGTTAACTCGATCTGAAAAGTTGTTTTCTCGTTTTAGTATCATACCATATCCACTAAAGATTGTCCTAAGCTTAAAATATGGAAGAAAAAAAACATTTACTCGTGTCGAAAAGACTTCACAACCAAAACCCTTACGAAAAGACCCTCGTGGAGTTACCCGAATGACTATGTGAAAAACCTTTGTTTCTTTCGATGTTTTTCGACGAATCTGTAAGGAAACGCTCAAGTTTAAGAGTCTTACACATGTAAATGGTTAAAATACGAATTTTTTTCACTTTCGCTTCCGAGCCATTTTTCACGCAAAATCCATAGGTGTTAACATAGGAACTTTTTGGCCCATTGGGACAGGGTCGTTAACTCGATCTGAAAAGTTGTTTTCTCGTTTTAGTATCATACCATATCCACTAAAGATTGTCCTAAGCTTAAAATATGGAAGAAAAAAAACATTTACTCGTGTCGAAAAGACTTCACAACCAAAACCCTTACGAAAAGACCCTCGTGGAGTTACCCGAATGACTATGTGAAAAACCTTTGTTTCTTTCGATGTTTTTCGACGAATCTGTAAGGAAACGCTCAAGTTTAAGAGCCTTACACATGTAAATGGTTAAAATACGAATTTTTTTCACTTTCGCTTCCGGGCCATTTTTCACGCAAAATCCATAGGTGTTAACATAGGAACTTTTTGGCCCATTGGGACAGGGTCGTTAACTCGATCTGAAAAGTTGTTTTCTCGTTTTAGTATCATACCATATCCACTAAAGATTGTCCTAAGCTTAAAATAAGGAAGAAAAAAAACATTTACTCGTGTCGAAAAGACTTCACAACCAAAACCCTTACGAAAAGACCCTCGTGGAGGCAACCGAATGACTATGTGAAAAACCTTTGTTTCTTTCGATGTTTTTCGACGAATCTGTAAGGAAACGCTCAAGTTTAAGAGCCTTACACATGTAAATGGTTAAAATACGAATTTTTTTCACTTTCGCTTCCGGGCCATTTTTCACGCAAAATCCATAGGTGTTAACATAGGAACTTTTTGGCCCATTGGGACAGGGTCGTTAACTCGATCTGAAAAGTTGTTTTCTCGTTTTAGTATCATACCATATCCACTAAAGATTGTCCTAAGCTTAAAATATGGAAGAAAAAAAACATTTACTCGTGTCGAAAAGACTTCACAACCAAAACCCTTACGAAAAGACCCTCGTGGAGGCAACCGAATGACTATGTGAAAAACCTTTGTTTCTTTCGATGTTTTTCGACGAATCTGTAAGGAAACGCTCAAGTTTAAGAGTCTTACACATGTAAATGGTTAAAATACGAATTTTTTTCACTTTCGCTTCCGGGCCATTTTTCACCCAAAATCCATAGGTGTTAACATAGGAACTTTTTGGCCCATTGGGACAGGGTCGTTAACTCGATCTGAAAAGTTGTTTTCTCGTTTTAGTATCATACCATATCCACTAAAGATTGTCCTAAGCTTAAAATATGGAAGAAAAAAAACATTTACTCGTGTCGAAAAGACTTCACAACCAAAACCCTTACGAAAAGACCCTCGTGGAGGCACCCGAATGACTATGTGAAAAACCTTTGTTTCTTTCGATGTTTTTCGACGAATCTGTAAGGAAACGCTCAAGTTTAAGAGTCTTACACATGTAAATGGTTAAAATACGAATTTTTTTCAC
The DNA here is from genome assembly GCF_057944985.1 of Cucurbita pepo subsp. pepo. NCBI lineage: Eukaryota > Viridiplantae > Streptophyta > Magnoliopsida > Cucurbitales > Cucurbitaceae > Cucurbita > Cucurbita pepo. The sequence goes on from NC_141810.1 coordinate 279,025, forward strand.
TTTCGCTTCCGGGCCATTTTTCACCCAAAATCCATAGGTGTTAACATAGGAACTTTTTGGCCCATTGGGACAGGGTCGTTAACTCGATCTGAAAAGTTGTTTTCTCGTTTTAGTATCATACCATATCCACTAAAGATTGTCCTAAGCTTAAAATATGGAAGAAAAAAAACATTTACTCGTGTCGAAAAGACTTCACAACCAAAACCCTTACGAAAAGACCCTCGTGGAGGCAACCGAATGACTATGTGAAAAACCTTTGTTTCTTTCGATGTTTTTCGACGAATCTGTAAGGAAACGCTCAAGTTTAAGAGCCTTACACATGTAAATGGTTAAAATACGAATTTTTTTCACTTTCGCTTCCGGGCCATTTTTCACGCAAAATCCATAGGTGTTAACATAGGAACTTTTTGGCCCATTGGGACAGGGTCGTTAACTCGATCTGAAAAGTTGTTTTCTCGTTTTAGTATCATACCATATCCACTAAAGATTGTCCTAAGCTTAAAATATGGAAGAAAAAAAACATTTACTCGTGTCGAAAAGACTTCACAACCAAAACCCTTACGAAAAGACCCTCGTGGAGGCACCCGAATGACTATGTGAAAAACCTTTGTTTCTTTCGATGTTTTTCGACGAATCTGTAAGGAAACGCTCAAGTTTAAGAGTCTTACACATATAAATGGTTAAAATACGAATTTTTTTCACTTTCGCTTCCGGGCCATTTTTCACCCAAAATCCATAGGTGTTAACATAGGAACTTTTTGGCCCATTGGGACAGGGTCGTTAACTCGATCTGAAAAGTTGTTTTCTCGTTTTAGTATCATACCATATCCACTAAAGATTGTCCTAAGCTTAAAATATGGAAGAAAAAAAACATTTACTCGTGTCGAAAAGACTTCACAACCAAAACCCTTACGAAAAGACCCTCGTGGAGTTACCCGAATGACTATGTGAAAAACCTTTGTTTCTTTCGATGTTTTTCGACGAATCTGTAAGGAAACGCTCAAGTTTAAGAGCCTTACACATGTAAATGGTTAAAATACGAATTTTTTTCACTTTCGCTTCCGGGCCATTTTTCACGCAAAATCCATAGGTGTTAACATAGGAACTTTTTGGCCCATTGGGACAGGGTCGTTAACTCGATCTGAAAAGTTGTTTTCTCGTTTTAGTATCATACCATATCCACTAAAGATTGTCCTAAGCTTAAAATATGGAAGAAAAAAAACATTTACTCGTGTCGAAAAGACTTCACAACCAAAACCCTTACGAAAAGACCCTCGTGGAGGCAACCGAATGACTATGTGAAAAACCTTTGTTTCTTTCGATGTTTTTCGACGAATCTGTAAGGAAACGCTCAAGTTTAAGAGCCTTACACATGTAAATGGTTAAAATACGAATTTTTTTCACTTTCGCTTCCGGGCCATTTTTCACGCAAAATCCATAGGTGTTAACATAGGAACTTTTTGGCCCATTGGGACAGGGTCGTTAACTCGATCTGAAAAGTTGTTTTCTCGTTTTAGTATCATACCATATCCACTAAAGATTGTCCTAAGCTTAAAATATGGAAGAAAAAAAACATTTACTCGTGTCGAAAAGACTTCACAACCAAAACCCTTACGAAAAGACCCTCGTGGAGGCAACCGAATGACTATGTGAAAAACCTTTGTTTCTTTCGATGTTTTTCGACGAATCTGTAAGGAAACGCTCAAGTTTAAGAGTCTTACACATGTAAATGGTTAAAATACGAATTTTTTTCACTTTCGCTTCCGGGCCATTTTTCACCCAAAATCCATAGGTGTTAACATAGGAACTTTTTGGCCCATTGGGACAGGGTCGTTAACTCGATCTGAAAAGTTGTTTTCTCGTTTTAGTATCATACCATATCCACTAAAGATTGTCCTAAGCTTAAAATATGGAAGAAAAAAAACATTTACTCGTGTCGAAAAGACTTCACAACCAAAACCCTTACGAAAAGACCCTCGTGGAGGCACCCGAATGACTATGTGAAAAACCTTTGTTTCTTTCGATGTTTTTCGACGAATCTGTAAGGAAACGCTCAAGTGTAAGAGTCTTACACATATAAATGGTTAAAATACGAATTTTTTTCACTTTCGCTTCCGGGCCATTTTTCACCCAAATTCCATAGGTGTTAACATAGGAACTTTTTGGCCCATTGGGACAGGGTCGTTAACTCGATCTGAAAAGTTGTTTTCTCGTTTTAGTATCATACCATATCCACTAAAGATTGTCCTAAGCTTAAAATATGGAAGAAAAAAAACATTTACTCGTGTCGAAAAGACTTCACAACCAAAACCCTTACGAAAAGACCCTCGTGGAGTTACCCGAATGACTATGTGAAAAACCTTTGTTTCTTTCGATGTTTTTCGACGAATCTGTAAGGAAACGCTCAAGTTTAAGAGTCTTACACATGTAAATGGTTAAAATACGAATTTTTTTCACTTTCGCTTCCGGGCCATTTTTCACCCAAAATCCATAGGTGTTAACATAGGAACTTTTTGGCCCATTGGGACAGGGTCGTTAACTCGATCTGAAAAGTTGTTTTCTCGTTTTAGTATCATACCATATCCACTAAAGATTGTCCTAAGCTTAAAATATGGAAGAAAAAAAACATTTACTCGTGTCGAAAAGACTTCACAACCAAAACCCTTACGAAAAGACCCTCGTGGAGGCACCCGAATGACTATGTGAAAAACCTTTGTTTCTTTCGATGTTTTTCGACGAATCTGTAAGGAAACGCTCAAGTGTAAGAGTCTTACACATATAAATGGTTAAAATACGAATTTTTTTCACTTTCGCTTCCGGGCCATTTTTCACCCAAATTCCATAGGTGTTAACATAGGAACTTTTTGGCCCATTGGGACAGGGTCGTTAACTCGATCTGAAAAGTTGTTTTCTCGTTTTAGTATCATACCATATCCACTAAAGATTGTCCTAAGCTTAAAATATGGAAGAAAAAAAACATTTACTCGTGTCGAAAAGACTTCACAACCAAAACCCTTACGAAAAGACCCTCGTGGAGTTACCCGAATGACTATGTGAAAAACCTTTGTTTCTTTCGATGTTTTTCGACGAATCTGTAAGGAAACGCTCAAGTTTAAGAGTCTTACACATGTAAATGGTTAAAATACGAATTTTTTTCACTTTCGCTTCCGAGCCATTTTTCACGCAAAATCCATAGGTGTTAACATAGGAACTTTTTGGCCCATTGGGACAGGGTCGTTAACTCGATCTGAAAAGTTGTTTTCTCGTTTTAGTATCATACCATATCCACTAAAGATTGTCCTAAGCTTAAAATATGGAAGAAAAAAAACATTTACTCGTGTCGAAAAGACTTCACAACCAAAACCCTTACGAAAAGACCCTCGTGGAGGCACCCGAATGACTATGTGAAAAACCTTTGTTTCTTTCGATGTTTTTCGACGAATCTGTAAGGAAACGCTCAAGTGTAAGAGTCTTACACATATAAATGGTTAAAATACGAATTTTTTTCACTTTCGCTTCCGGGCCATTTTTCACCCAAATTCCATAGGTGTTAACATAGGAACTTTTTGGCCCATTGGGACAGGGTCGTTAACTCGATCTGAAAAGTTGTTTTCTCGTTTTAGTATCATACCATATCCACTAAAGATTGTCCTAAGCTTAAAATATGGAAGAAAAAAAACATTTACTCGTGTCGAAAAGACTTCACAACCAAAACCCTTACGAAAAGACCCTCGTGGAGTTACCCGAATGACTATGTGAAAAACCTTTGTTTCTTTCGATGTTTTTCGACGAATCTGTAAGGAAACGCTCAAGTTTAAGAGTCTTACACATGTAAATGGTTAAAATACGAATTTTTTTCACTTTCGCTTCCGAGCCATTTTTCACGCAAAATCCATAGGTGTTAACATAGGAACTTTTTGGCCCATTGGGACAGGGTCGTTAACTCGATCTGAAAAGTTGTTTTCTCGTTTTAGTATCATACCATATCCACTAAAGATTGTCCTAAGCTTAAAATATGGAAGAAAAAAAACATTTACTCGTGTCGAAAAGACTTCACAACCAAAACCCTTACGAAAAGACCCTCGTGGAGTTACCCGAATGACTATGTGAAAAACCTTTGTTTCTTTCGATGTTTTTCGACGAATCTGTAAGGAAACGCTCAAGTTTAAGAGCCTTACACATGTAAATGGTTAAAATACGAATTTTTTTCACTTTCGCTTCCGGGCCATTTTTCACGCAAAATCCATAGGTGTTAACATAGGAACTTTTTGGCCCATTGGGACAGGGTCGTTAACTCGATCTGAAAAGTTGTTTTCTCGTTTTAGTATCATACCATATCCACTAAAGATTGTCCTAAGCTTAAAATAAGGAAGAAAAAAAACATTTACTCGTGTCGAAAAGACTTCACAACCAAAACCCTTACGAAAAGACCCTCGTGGAGGCAACCGAATGACTATGTGAAAAACCTTTGTTTCTTTCGATGTTTTTCGACGAATCTGTAAGGAAACGCTCAAGTTTAAGAGCCTTACACATGTAAATGGTTAAAATACGAATTTTTTTCACTTTCGCTTCCGGGCCATTTTTCACGCAAAATCCATAGGTGTTAACATAGGAACTTTTTGGCCCATTGGGACAGGGTCGTTAACTCGATCTGAAAAGTTGTTTTCTCGTTTTAGTATCATACCATATCCACTAAAGATTGTCCTAAGCTTAAAATATGGAAGAAAAAAAACATTTACTCGTGTCGAAAAGACTTCACAACCAAAACCCTTACGAAAAGACCCTCGTGGAGGCAACCGAATGACTATGTGAAAAACCTTTGTTTCTTTCGATGTTTTTCGACGAATCTGTAAGGAAACGCTCAAGTTTAAGAGTCTTACACATGTAAATGGTTAAAATACGAATTTTTTTCACTTTCGCTTCCGGGCCATTTTTCACCCAAAATCCATAGGTGTTAACATAGGAACTTTTTGGCCCATTGGGACAGGGTCGTTAACTCGATCTGAAAAGTTGTTTTCTCGTTTTAGTATCATACCATATCCACTAAAGATTGTCCTAAGCTTAAAATATGGAAGAAAAAAAACATTTACTCGTGTCGAAAAGACTTCACAACCAAAACCCTTACGAAAAGACCCTCGTGGAGGCACCCGAATGACTATGTGAAAAACCTTTGTTTCTTTCGATGTTTTTCGACGAATCTGTAAGGAAACGCTCAAGTGTAAGAGTCTTACACATATAAATGGTTAAAATACGAATTTTTTTCACTTTCGCTTCCGGGCCATTTTTCACCCAAATTCCATAGGTGTTAACATAGGAACTTTTTGGCCCATTGGGACAGGGTCGTTAACTCGATCTGAAAAGTTGTTTTCTCGTTTTAGTATCATACCATATCCACTAAAGATTGTCCTAAGCTTAAAATATGGAAGAAAAAAAACATTTACTCGTGTCGAAAAGACTTCACAACCAAAACCCTTACGAAAAGACCCTCGTGGAGTTACCCGAATGACTATGTGAAAAACCTTTGTTTCTTTCGATGTTTTTCGACGAATCTGTAAGGAAACGCTCAAGTTTAAGAGTCTTACACATGTAAATGGTTAAAATACGAATTTTTTTCACTTTCGCTTCCGGGCCATTTTTCACCCAAAATCCATAGGTGTTAACATAGGAACTTTTTGGCCCATTGGGACAGGGTCGTTAACTCGATCTGAAAAGTTGTTTTCTCGTTTTAGTATCATACCATATCCACTAAAGATTGTCCTAAGCTTAAAATATGGAAGAAAAAAAACATTTACTCGTGTCGAAAAGACTTCACAACCAAAACCCTTACGAAAAGACCCTCGTGGAGGCACCCGAATGACTATGTGAAAAACCTTTGTTTCTTTCGATGTTTTTCGACGAATCTGTAAGGAAACGCTCAAGTGTAAGAGTCTTACACATATAAATGGTTAAAATACGAATTTTTTTCACTTTCGCTTCCGGGCCATTTTTCACCCAAATTCCATAGGTGTTAACATAGGAACTTTTTGGCCCATTGGGACAGGGTCGTTAACTCGATCTGAAAAGTTGTTTTCTCGTTTTAGTATCATACCATATCCACTAAAGATTGTCCTAAGCTTAAAATATGGAAGAAAAAAAACATTTACTCGTGTCGAAAAGACTTCACAACCAAAACCCTTACGAAAAGACCCTCGTGGAGTTACCCGAATGACTATGTGAAAAACCTTTGTTTCTTTCGATGTTTTTCGACGAATCTGTAAGGAAACGCTCAAGTTTAAGAGTCTTACACATGTAAATGGTTAAAATACGAATTTTTTTCACTTTCGCTTCCGGGCCATTTTTCACGCAAAATCCATAGGTGTTAACATAGGAACTTTTTGGCCCATTGGGACAGGGTCGTTAACTCGATCTGAAAAGTTGTTTTCTCGTTTTAGTATCATACCATATCCACTAAAGATTGTCCTAAGCTTAAAATATGGAAGAAAAAAAACATTTACTCGTGTCGAAAAGACTTCACAACCAAAACCCTTACGAAAAGACCCTCGTGGAGGCAACCGAATGACTATGTGAAAAACCTTTGTTTCTTTCGATGTTTTTCGACGAATCTGTAAGGAAACGCTCAAGTTTAAGAGTCTTACACATGTAAATGGTTAAAATACGAATTTTTTTCACTTTCGCTTCCGGGCCATTTTTCACGCAAAATCCATAGGTGTTAACATAGGAACTTTTTGGCCCATTGGGACAGGGTCGTTAACTCGATCTGAAAAGTTGTTTTCTCGTTTTAGTATCATACCATATCCACTAAAGATTGTCCTAAGCTTAAAATATGGAAGAAAAAAAACATTTACTCGTGTCGAAAAGACTTCACAACCAAAACCCTTACGAAAAGACCCTCGTGGAGGCAACCGAATGACTATGTGAAAAACCTTTGTTTCTTTCGATGTTTTTCGACGAATCTGTAAGGAAACGCTCAAGTTTAAGAGTCTTACACATGTAAATGGTTAAAATACGAATTTTTTTCACTTTCGCTTCCGGGCCATTTTTCACCCAAAATCCATAGGTGTTAACATAGGAACTTTTTGGCCCATTGGGACAGGGTCGTTAACTCGATCTGAAAAGTTGTTTTCTCGTTTTAGTATCATACCATATCCACTAAAGATTGTCCTAAGCTTAAAATATGGAAGAAAAAAAACATTTACTCGTGTCGAAAAGACTTCACAACCAAAACCCTTACGAAAAGACCCTCGTGGAGGCACCCGAATGACTATGTGAAAAACCTTTGTTTCTTTCGATGTTTTTCGACGAATCTGTAAGGAAACGCTCAAGTGTAAGAGTCTTACACATATAAATGGTTAAAATACGAATTTTTTTCACATTCGCTTCCGGGCCATTTTTCACCCAAATTCCATAGGTGTTAACATAGGAACTTTTTGGCCCATTGGGACAGGGTCGTTAACTCGATCTGAAAAGTTGTTTTCTCGTTTTAGTATCATACCATATCCACTAAAGATTGTCCTAAGCTTAAAATATGGAAGAAAAAAAACATTTACTCGTGTCGAAAAGACTTCACAACCAAAACCCTTACGAAAAGACCCTCGTGGAGGCAACCGAATGACTATGTGAAAAACCTTTGTTTCTTTCGATGTTTTTCGACGAATCTGTAAGGAAACGCTCAAGTTTAAGAGCCTTACACATGTAAATGGTTAAAATACGAATTTTTTTCACTTTCGCTTCCGGGCCATTTTTCACGCAAAATCCATAGGTGTTAACATAGGAACTTTTTGGCCCATTGGGACAGGGTCGTTAACTCGATCTGAAAAGTTGTTTTCTCGTTTTAGTATCATACCATATCCACTAAAGATTGTCCTAAGCTTAAAATATGGAAGAAAAAAAACATTTACTCGTGTCGAAAAGACTTCACAACCAAAACCCTTACGAAAAGACCCTCGTGGAGGCACCCGAATGACTATGTGAAAAACCTTTGTTTCTTTCGATGTTTTTCGACGAATCTGTAAGGAAACGCTCAAGTTTAAGAGTCTTACACATATAAATGGTTAAAATACGAATTTTTTTCACTTTCGCTTCCGGGCCATTTTTCACCCAAAATCCATAGGTGTTAACATAGGAACTTTTTGGCCCATTGGGACAGGGTCGTTAACTCGATCTGAAAAGTTGTTTTCTCGTTTTAGTATCATACCATATCCACTAAAGATTGTCCTAAGCTTAAAATATGGAAGAAAAAAAACATTTACTCGTGTCGAAAAGACTTCACAACCAAAACCCTTACGAAAAGACCCTCGTGGAGTTACCCGAATGACTATGTGAAAAACCTTTGTTTCTTTCGATGTTTTTCGACGAATCTGTAAGGAAACGCTCAAGTTTAAGAGCCTTACACATGTAAATGGTTAAAATACGAATTTTTTTCACTTTCGCTTCCGGGCCATTTTTCACGCAAAATCCATAGGTGTTAACATAGGAACTTTTTGGCCCATTGGGACAGGGTCGTTAACTCGATCTGAAAAGTTGTTTTCTCGTTTTAGTATCATACCATATCCACTAAAGATTGTCCTAAGCTTAAAATATGGAAGAAAAAAAACATTTACTCGTGTCGAAAAGACTTCACAACCAAAACCCTTACGAAAAGACCCTCGTGGAGGCAACCGAATGACTATGTGAAAAACCTTTGTTTCTTTCGATGTTTTTCGACGAATCTGTAAGGAAACGCTCAAGTTTAAGAGCCTTACACATGTAAATGGTTAAAATACGAATTTTTTTCACTTTCGCTTCCGGGCCATTTTTCACGCAAAATCCATAGGTGTTAACATAGGAACTTTTTGGCCCATTGGGACAGGGTCGTTAACTCGATCTGAAAAGTTGTTTTCTCGTTTTAGTATCATACCATATCCACTAAAGATTGTCCTAAGCTTAAAATATGGAAGAAAAAAAACATTTACTCGTGTCGAAAAGACTTCACAACCAAAACCCTTACGAAAAGACCCTCGTGGAGGCAACCGAATGACTATGTGAAAAACCTTTGTTTCTTTCGATGTTTTTCGACGAATCTGTAAGGAAACGCTCAAGTTTAAGAGTCTTACACATGTAAATGGTTAAAATACGAATTTTTTTCACTTTCGCTTCCGGGCCATTTTTCACCCAAAATCCATAGGTGTTAACATAGGAACTTTTTGGCCCATTGGGACAGGGTCGTTAACTCGATCTGAAAAGTTGTTTTCTCGTTTTAGTATCATACCATATCCACTAAAGATTGTCCTAAGCTTAAAATATGGAAGAAAAAAAACATTTACTCGTGTCGAAAAGACTTCACAACCAAAACCCTTACGAAAAGACCCTCGTGGAGGCACCCGAATGACTATGTGAAAAACCTTTGTTTCTTTCGATGTTTTTCGACGAATCTGTAAGGAAACGCTCAAGTGTAAGAGTCTTACACATATAAATGGTTAAAATACGAATTTTTTTCACTTTCGCTTCCGGGCCATTTTTCACCCAAATTCCATAGGTGTTAACATAGGAACTTTTTGGCCCATTGGGACAGGGTCGTTAACTCGATCTGAAAAGTTGTTTTCTCGTTTTAGTATCATACCATATCCACTAAAGATTGTCCTAAGCTTAAAATATGGAAGAAAAAAAACATTTACTCGTGTCGAAAAGACTTCACAACCAAAACCCTTACGAAAAGACCCTCGTGGAGTTACCCGAATGACTATGTGAAAAACCTTTGTTTCTTTCGATGTTTTTCGACGAATCTGTAAGGAAACGCTCAAGTTTAAGAGTCTTACACATGTAAATGGTTAAAATACGAATTTTTTTCACTTTCGCTTCCGGGCCATTTTTCACCCAAAATCCATAGGTGTTAACATAGGAACTTTTTGGCCCATTGGGACAGGGTCGTTAACTCGATCTGAAAAGTTGTTTTCTCGTTTTAGTATCATACCATATCCACTAAAGATTGTCCTAAGCTTAAAATATGGAAGAAAAAAAACATTTACTCGTGTCGAAAAGACTTCACAACCAAAACCCTTACGAAAAGACCCTCGTGGAGGCACCCGAATGACTATGTGAAAAACCTTTGTTTCTTTCGATGTTTTTCGACGAATCTGTAAGGAAACGCTCAAGTGTAAGAGTCTTACACATATAAATGGTTAAAATACGAATTTTTTTCACTTTCGCTTCCGGGCCATTTTTCACCCAAATTCCATAGGTGTTAACATAGGAACTTTTTGGCCCATTGGGACAGGGTCGTTAACTCGATCTGAAAAGTTGTTTTCTCGTTTTAGTATCATACCATATCCACTAAAGATTGTCCTAAGCTTAAAATATGGAAGAAAAAAAACATTTACTCGTGTCGAAAAGACTTCACAACCAAAACCCTTACGAAAAGACCCTCGTGGAGTTACCCGAATGACTATGTGAAAAACCTTTGTTTCTTTCGATGTTTTTCGACGAATCTGTAAGGAAACGCTCAAGTTTAAGAGTCTTACACATGTAAATGGTTAAAATACGAATTTTTTTCACTTTCGCTTCCGAGCCATTTTTCACGCAAAATCCATAGGTGTTAACATAGGAACTTTTTGGCCCATTGGGACAGGGTCGTTAACTCGATCTGAAAAGTTGTTTTCTCGTTTTAGTATCATACCATATCCACTAAAGATTGTCCTAAGCTTAAAATATGGAAGAAAAAAAACATTTACTCGTGTCGAAAAGACTTCACAACCAAAACCCTTACGAAAAGACCCTCGTGGAGGCACCCGAATGACTATGTGAAAAACCTTTGTTTCTTTCGATGTTTTTCGACGAATCTGTAAGGAAACGCTCAAGTGTAAGAGTCTTACACATATAAATGGTTAAAATACGAATTTTTTTCACTTTCGCTTCCGGGCCATTTTTCACCCAAATTCCATAGGTGTTAACATAGGAACTTTTTGGCCCATTGGGACAGGGTCGTTAACTCGATCTGAAAAGTTGTTTTCTCGTTTTAGTATCATACCATATCCACTAAAGATTGTCCTAAGCTTAAAATATGGAAGAAAAAAAACATTTACTCGTGTCGAAAAGACTTCACAACCAAAACCCTTACGAAAAGACCCTCGTGGAGTTACCCGAATGACTATGTGAAAAACCTTTGTTTCTTTCGATGTTTTTCGACGAATCTGTAAGGAAACGCTCAAGTTTAAGAGTCTTACACATGTAAATGGTTAAAATACGAATTTTTTTCACTTTCGCTTCCGAGCCATTTTTCACGCAAAATCCATAGGTGTTAACATAGGAACTTTTTGGCCCATTGGGACAGGGTCGTTAACTCGATCTGAAAAGTTGTTTTCTCGTTTTAGTATCATACCATATCCACTAAAGATTGTCCTAAGCTTAAAATATGGAAGAAAAAAAACATTTACTCGTGTCGAAAAGACTTCACAACCAAAACCCTTACGAAAAGACCCTCGTGGAGTTACCCGAATGACTATGTGAAAAACCTTTGTTTCTTTCGATGTTTTTCGACGAATCTGTAAGGAAACGCTCAAGTTTAAGAGCCTTACACATGTAAATGGTTAAAATACGAATTTTTTTCACTTTCGCTTCCGGGCCATTTTTCACGCAAAATCCATAGGTGTTAACATAGGAACTTTTTGGCCCATTGGGACAGGGTCGTTAACTCGATCTGAAAAGTTGTTTTCTCGTTTTAGTATCATACCATATCCACTAAAGATTGTCCTAAGCTTAAAATAAGGAAGAAAAAAAACATTTACTCGTGTCGAAAAGACTTCACAACCAAAACCCTTACGAAAAGACCCTCGTGGAGGCAACCGAATGACTATGTGAAAAACCTTTGTTTCTTTCGATGTTTTTCGACGAATCTGTAAGGAAACGCTCAAGTTTAAGAGCCTTACACATGTAAATGGTTAAAATACGAATTTTTTTCACTTTCGCTTCCGGGCCATTTTTCACGCAAAATCCATAGGTGTTAACATAGGAACTTTTTGGCCCATTGGGACAGGGTCGTTAACTCGATCTGAAAAGTTGTTTTCTCGTTTTAGTATCATACCATATCCACTAAAGATTGTCCTAAGCTTAAAATAAGGAAGAAAAAAAACATTTACTCGTGTCGAAAAGACTTCACAACCAAAACCCTTACGAAAAGACCCTCGTGGAGGCAACCGAATGACTATGTGAAAAACCTTTGTTTCTTTCGATGTTTTTCGACGAATCTGTAAGGAAACGCTCAAGTTTAAGAGCCTTACACATGTAAATGGTTAAAATACGAATTTTTTTCACTTTCGCTTCCGGGCCATTTTTCACGCAAAATCCATAGGTGTTAACATAGGAACTTTTTGGCCCATTGGGACAGGGTCGTTAACTCGATCTGAAAAGTTGTTTTCTCGTTTTAGTATCATACCATATCCACTAAAGATTGTCCTAAGCTTAAAATATGGAAGAAAAAAAACATTTACTCGTGTCGAAAAGACTTCACAACCAAAACCCTTACGAAAAGACCCTCGTGGAGGCAACCGAATGACTATGTGAAAAACCTTTGTTTCTTTTGATGTTTTTCGACGAATCTGTAAGGAAACGCTCAAGTTTAAGAGTCTTACACATGTAAATGGTTAAAATACGAATTTTTTTCACTTTCGCTTCCGGGCCATTTTTCACCCAAAATCCATAGGTGTTAACATAGGAACTTTTTGGCCCATTGGGACAGGGTCGTTAACTCGATCTGAAAAGTTGTTTTCTCGTTTTAGTATCATACCATATCCACTAAAGATTGTCCTAAGCTTAAAATATGGAAGAAAAAAAACATTTACTCGTGTCGAAAAGACTTCACAACCAAAACCCTTACGAAAAGACCCTCGTGGAGGCACCCGAATGACTATGTGAAAAACCTTTGTTTCTTTCGATGTTTTTCGACGAATCTGTAAGGAAACGCTCAAGTGTAAGAGTCTTACACATATAAATGGTTAAAATACGAATTTTTTTCACTTTCGCTTCCGGGCCATTTTTCACCCAAATTCCATAGGTGTTAACATAGGAACTTTTTGGCCCATTGGGACAGGGTCGTTAACTCGATCTGAAAAGTTGTTTTCTCGTTTTAGTATCATACCATATCCACTAAAGATTGTCCTAAGCTTAAAATATGGAAGAAAAAAAACATTTACTCGTGTCGAAAAGACTTCACAACCAAAACCCTTACGAAAAGACCCTCGTGGAGTTACCCGAATGACTATGTGAAAAACCTTTGTTTCTTTCGATGTTTTTCGACGAATCTGTAAGGAAACGCTCAAGTTTAAGAGTCTTACACATGTAAATGGTTAAAATACGAATTTTTTTCACTTTCGCTTCCGGGCCATTTTTCACCCAAAATCCATAGGTGTTAACATAGGAACTTTTTGGCCCATTGGGACAGGGTCGTTAACTCGATCTGAAAAGTTGTTTTCTCGTTTTAGTATCATACCATATCCACTAAAGATTGTCCTAAGCTTAAAATATGGAAGAAAAAAAACATTTACTCGTGTCGAAAAGACTTCACAACCAAAACCCTTACGAAAAGACCCTCGTGGAGGCACCCGAATGACTATGTGAAAAACCTTTGTTTCTTTCGATGTTTTTCGACGAATCTGTAAGGAAACGCTCAAGTGTAAGAGTCTTACACATATAAATGGTTAAAATACGAATTTTTTTCACTTTCGCTTCCGGGCCATTTTTCACCCAAATTCCATAGGTGTTAACATAGGAACTTTTTGGCCCATTGGGACAGGGTCGTTAACTCGATCTGAAAAGTTGTTTTCTCGTTTTAGTATCATACCATATCCACTAAAGATTGTCCTAAGCTTAAAATATGGAAGAAAAAAAACATTTACTCGTGTCGAAAAGACTTCACAACCAAAACCCTTACGAAAAGACCCTCGTGGAGTTACCCGAATGACTATGTGAAAAACCTTTGTTTCTTTCGATGTTTTTCGACGAATCTGTAAGGAAACGCTCAAGTTTAAGAGCCTTACACATGTAAATGGTTAAAATACGAATTTTTTTCACTTTCGCTTCCGGGCCATTTTTCACGCAAAATCCATAGGTGTTAACATAGGAACTTTTTGGCCCATTGGGACAGGGTCGTTAACTCGATCTGAAAAGTTGTTTTCTCGTTTTAGTATCATACCATATCCACTAAAGATTGTCCTAAGCTTAAAATATGGAAGAAAAAAAACATTTACTCGTGTCGAAAAGACTTCACAACCAAAACCCTTACGAAAAGACCCTCGTGGAGTTACCCGAATGACTATGTGAAAAACCTTTGTTTCTTTCGATGTTTTTCGACGAATCTGTAAGGAAACGCTCAAGTTTAAGAGTCTTACACATGTAAATGGTTAAAATACGAATTTTTTTCACTTTCGCTTCCGAGCCATTTTTCACGCAAAATCCATAGGTGTTAACATAGGAACTTTTTGGCCCATTGGGACAGGGTCGTTAACTCGATCTGAAAAGTTGTTTTCTCGTTTTAGTATCATACCATATCCACTAAAGATTGTCCTAAGCTTAAAATATGGAAGAAAAAAAACATTTACTCGTGTCGAAAAGACTTCACAACCAAAACCCTTACGAAAAGACCCTCGTGGAGTTACCCGAATGACTATGTGAAAAACCTTTGTTTCTTTCGATGTTTTTCGACGAATCTGTAAGGAAACGCTCAAGTTTAAGAGCCTTACACATGTAAATGGTTAAAATACGAATTTTTTTCACTTTCGCTTCCGGGCCATTTTTCACGCAAAATCCATAGGTGTTAACATAGGAACTTTTTGGCCCATTGGGACAGGGTCGTTAACTCGATCTGAAAAGTTGTTTTCTCGTTTTAGTATCATACCATATCCACTAAAGATTGTCCTAAGCTTAAAATAAGGAAGAAAAAAAACATTTACTCGTGTCGAAAAGACTTCACAACCAAAACCCTTACGAAAAGACCCTCGTGGAGGCAACCGAATGACTATGTGAAAAACCTTTGTTTCTTTCGATGTTTTTCGACGAATCTGTAAGGAAACGCTCAAGTTTAAGAGCCTTACACATGTAAATGGTTAAAATACGAATTTTTTTCACTTTCGCTTCCGGGCCATTTTTCACGCAAAATCCATAGGTGTTAACATAGGAACTTTTTGGCCCATTGGGACAGGGTCGTTAACTCGATCTGAAAAGTTGTTTTCTCGTTTTAGTATCATACCATATCCACTAAAGATTGTCCTAAGCTTAAAATATGGAAGAAAAAAAACATTTACTCGTGTCGAAAAGACTTCACAACCAAAACCCTTACGAAAAGACCCTCGTGGAGGCAACCGAATGACTATGTGAAAAACCTTTGTTTCTTTTGATGTTTTTCGACGAATCTGTAAGGAAACGCTCAAGTTTAAGAGTCTTACACATGTAAATGGTTAAAATACGAATTTTTTTCACTTTCGCTTCCGGGCCATTTTTCACCCAAAATCCATAGGTGTTAACATAGGAACTTTTTGGCCCATTGGGACAGGGTCGTTAACTCGATCTGAAAAGTTGTTTTCTCGTTTTAGTATCATACCATATCCACTAAAGATTGTCCTAAGCTTAAAATATGGAAGAAAAAAAACATTTACTCGTGTCGAAAAGACTTCACAACCAAAACCCTTACGAAAAGACCCTCGTGGAGGCACCCGAATGACTATGTGAAAAACCTTTGTTTCTTTCGATGTTTTTCGACGAATCTGTAAGGAAACGCTCAAGTGTAAGAGTCTTACACATATAAATGGTTAAAATACGAATTTTTTTCACTTTCGCTTCCGGGCCATTTTTCACCCAAATTCCATAGGTGTTAACATAGGAACTTTTTGGCCCATTGGGACAGGGTCGTTAACTCGATCTGAAAAGTTGTTTTCTCGTTTTAGTATCATACCATATCCACTAAAGATTGTCCTAAGCTTAAAATATGGAAGAAAAAAAACATTTACTCGTGTCGAAAAGACTTCACAACCAAAACCCTTACGAAAAGACCCTCGTGGAGTTACCCGAATGACTATGTGAAAAACCTTTGTTTCTTTCGATGTTTTTCGACGAATCTGTAAGGAAACGCTCAAGTTTAAGAGTCTTACACATGTAAATGGTTAAAATACGAATTTTTTTCACTTTCGCTTCCGGGCCATTTTTCACCCAAAATCCATAGGTGTTAACATAGGAACTTTTTGGCCCATTGGGACAGGGTCGTTAACTCGATCTGAAAAGTTGTTTTCTCGTTTTAGTATCATACCATATCCACTAAAGATTGTCCTAAGCTTAAAATATGGAAGAAAAAAAACATTTACTCGTGTCGAAAAGACTTCACAACCAAAACCCTTACGAAAAGACCCTCGTGGAGGCACCCGAATGACTATGTGAAAAACCTTTGTTTCTTTCGATGTTTTTCGACGAATCTGTAAGGAAACGCTCAAGTGTAAGAGTCTTACACATATAAATGGTTAAAATACGAATTTTTTTCACTTTCGCTTCCGGGCCATTTTTCACCCAAATTCCATAGGTGTTAACATAGGAACTTTTTGGCCCATTGGGACAGGGTCGTTAACTCGATCTGAAAAGTTGTTTTCTCGTTTTAGTATCATACCATATCCACTAAAGATTGTCCTAAGCTTAAAATATGGAAGAAAAAAAACATTTACTCGTGTCGAAAAGACTTCACAACCAAAACCCTTACGAAAAGACCCTCGTGGAGTTACCCGAATGACTATGTGAAAAACCTTTGTTTCTTTCGATGTTTTTCGACGAATCTGTAAGGAAACGCTCAAGTTTAAGAGTCTTACACATGTAAATGGTTAAAATACGAATTTTTTTCACTTTCGCTTCCGGGCCATTTTTCACGCAAAATCCATAGGTGTTAACATAGGAACTTTTTGGCCCATTGGGACAGGGTCGTTAACTCGATCTGAAAAGTTGTTTTCTCGTTTTAGTATCATACCATATCCACTAAAGATTGTCCTAAGCTTAAAATATGGAAGAAAAAAAACATTTACTCGTGTCGAAAAGACTTCACAACCAAAACCCTTACGAAAAGACCCTCGTGGAGGCAACCGAATGACTATGTGAAAAACCTTTGTTTCTTTCGATGTTTTTCGACGAATCTGTAAGGAAACGCTCAAGTTTAAGAGTCTTACACATGTAAATGGTTAAAATACGAATTTTTTTCACTTTCGCTTCCGGGCCATTTTTCACCCAAATTCCATAGGTGTTAACATAGGAACTTTTTGGCCCATTGGGACAGGGTCGTTAACTCGATCTGAAAAGTTGTTTTCTCGTTTTAGTATCATACCATATCCACTAAAGATTGTCCTAAGCTTAAAATATGGAAGAAAAAAAACATTTACTCGTGTCGAAAAGACTTCACAACCAAAACCCTTACGAAAAGACCCTCGTGGAGTTACCCGAATGACTATGTGAAAAACCTTTGTTTCTTTCGATGTTTTTCGACGAATCTGTAAGGAAACGCTCAAGTTTAAGAGTCTTACACATGTAAATGGTTAAAATACGAATTTTTTTCACTTTCGCTTCCGGGCCATTTTTCACGCAAAATCCATAGGTGTTAACATAGGAACTTTTTGGCCCATTGGGACAGGGTCGTTAACTCGATCTGAAAAGTTGTTTTCTCGTTTTAGTATCATACCATATCCACTAAAGATTGTCCTAAGCTTAAAATATGGAAGAAAAAAAACATTTACTCGTGTCGAAAAGACTTCACAACCAAAACCCTTACGAAAAGACCCTCGTGGAGGCAACCGAATGACTATGTGAAAAACCTTTGTTTCTTTCGATGTTTTTCGACGAATCTGTAAGGAAACGCTCAAGTTTAAGAGTCTTACACATGTAAATGGTTAAAATACGAATTTTTTTCACTTTCGCTTCCGGGCCATTTTTCACCCAAAATCCATAGGTGTTAACATAGGAACTTTTTGGCCCATTGGGACAGGGTCGTTAACTCGATCTGAAAAGTTGTTTTCTCGTTTTAGTATCATACCATATCCACTAAAGATTGTCCTAAGCTTAAAATATGGAAGAAAAAAAACATTTACTCGTGTCGAAAAGACTTCACAACCAAAACCCTTACGAAAAGACCCTCGTGGAGGCACCCGAATGACTATGTGAAAAACCTTTGTTTCTTTCGATGTTTTTCGACGAATCTGTAAGGAAACGCTCAAGTGTAAGAGTCTTACACATATAAATGGTTAAAATACGAATTTTTTTCACTTTCGCTTCCGGGCCATTTTTCACCCAAATTCCATAGGTGTTAACATAGGAACTTTTTGGCCCATTGGGACAGGGTCGTTAACTCGATCTGAAAAGTTGTTTTCTCGTTTTAGTATCATACCATATCCACTAAAGATTGTCCTAAGCTTAAAATATGGAAGAAAAAAAACATTTACTCGTGTCGAAAAGACTTCACAACCAAAACCCTTACGAAAAGACCCTCGTGGAGTTACCCGAATGACTATGTGAAAAACCTTTGTTTCTTTCGATGTTTTTCGACGAATCTGTAAGGAAACGCTCAAGTTTAAGAGTCTTACACATGTAAATGGTTAAAATACGAATTTTTTTCACTTTCGCTTCCGGGCCATTTTTCACCCAAAATCCATAGGTGTTAACATAGGAACTTTTTGGCCCATTGGGACAGGGTCGTTAACTCGATCTGAAAAGTTGTTTTCTCGTTTTAGTATCATACCATATCCACTAAAGATTGTCCTAAGCTTAAAATATGGAAGAAAAAAAACATTTACTCGTGTCGAAAAGACTTCACAACCAAAACCCTTACGAAAAGACCCTCGTGGAGGCACCCGAATGACTATGTGAAAAACCTTTGTTTCTTTCGATGTTTTTCGACGAATCTGTAAGGAAACGCTCAAGTGTAAGAGTCTTACACATATAAATGGTTAAAATACGAATTTTTTTCACTTTCGCTTCCGGGCCATTTTTCACCCAAATTCCATAGGTGTTAACATAGGAACTTTTTGGCCCATTGGGACAGGGTCGTTAACTCGATCTGAAAAGTTGTTTTCTCGTTTTAGTATCATACCATATCCACTAAAGATTGTCCTAAGCTTAAAATATGGAAGAAAAAAAACATTTACTCGTGTCGAAAAGACTTCACAACCAAAACCCTTACGAAAAGACCCTCGTGGAGTTACCCGAATGACTATGTGAAAAACCTTTGTTTCTTTCGATGTTTTTCGACGAATCTGTAAGGAAACGCTCAAGTTTAAGAGTCTTACACATGTAAATGGTTAAAATACGAATTTTTTTCACTTTCGCTTCCGGGCCATTTTTCACCCAAAATCCATAGGTGTTAACATAGGAACTTTTTGGCCCATTGGGACAGGGTCGTTAACTCGATCTGAAAAGTTGTTTTCTCGTTTTAGTATCATACCATATCCACTAAAGATTGTCCTAAGCTTAAAATATGGAAGAAAAAAAACATTTACTCGTGTCGAAAAGACTTCACAACCAAAACCCTTACGAAAAGACCCTCGTGGAGGCACCCGAATGACTATGTGAAAAACCTTTGTTTCTTTCGATGTTTTTCGACGAATCTGTAAGGAAACGCTCAAGTGTAAGAGTCTTACACATATAAATGGTTAAAATACGAATTTTTTTCACTTTCGCTTCCGGGCCATTTTTCACCCAAATTCCATAGGTGTTAACATAGGAACTTTTTGGCCCATTGGGACAGGGTCGTTAACTCGATCTGAAAAGTTGTTTTCTCGTTTTAGTATCATACCATATCCACTAAAGATTGTCCTAAGCTTAAAATATGGAAGAAAAAAAACATTTACTCGTGTCGAAAAGACTTCACAACCAAAACCCTTACGAAAAGACCCTCGTGGAGTTACCCGAATGACTATGTGAAAAACCTTTGTTTCTTTCGATGTTTTTCGACGAATCTGTAAGGAAACGCTCAAGTTTAAGAGTCTTACACATGTAAATGGTTAAAATACGAATTTTTTTCACTTTCGCTTCCGGGCCATTTTTCACGCAAAATCCATAGGTGTTAACATAGGAACTTTTTGGCCCATTGGGACAGGGTCGTTAACTCGATCTGAAAAGTTGTTTTCTCGTTTTAGTATCATACCATATCCTTTAAAGATTGTCCTAAGCTTAAAATATGGAAGAAAAAAAACATTTACTCGTGTCGAAAAGACTTCACAACCAAAACCCTTACGAAAAGACCCTCGTGGAGGCAACCGAATGACTATGTGAAAAACCTTTGTTTCTTTCGATGTTTTTCGACGAATCTGTAAGGAAACGCTCAAGTTTAAGAGTCTTACACATGTAAATGGTTAAAATACGAATTTTTTTCACTTTCGCTTCCGGGCCATTTTTCACCCAAAATCCATAGGTGTTAACATAGGAACTTTTTGGCCCATTGGGACAGGGTCGTTAACTCGATCTGAAAAGTTGTTTTCTCGTTTTAGTATCATACCATATCCACTAAAGATTGTCCTAAGCTTAAAATATGGAAGAAAAAAAACATTTACTCGTGTCGAAAAGACTTCACAACCAAAACCCTTACGAAAAGACCCTCGTGGAGGCAACCGAATGACTATGTGAAAAACCTTTGTTTCTTTCGATGTTTTTCGACGAATCTGTAAGGAAACGCTCAAGTTTAAGAGTCTTACACATGTAAATGGTTAAAATACGAATTTTTTTCACTTTCGCTTCCGGGCCATTTTTCACCCAAAATCCATAGGTGTTAACATAGGAACTTTTTGGCCCATTGGGACAGGGTCGTTAACTCGATCTGAAAAGTTGTTTTCTCGTTTTAGTATCATACCATATCCACTAAAGATTGTCCTAAGCTTAAAATATGGAAGAAAAAAAACATTTACTCGTGTCGAAAAGACTTCACAACCAAAACCCTTACGAAAAGACCCTCGTGGAGGCACCCGAATGACTATGTGAAAAACCTTTGTTTCTTTC